>NW_025334843.1:0-60789 GCF_020171115.1 Neogale vison
CGCCTGCGGAGGCCGAGGCTGGAACTGGCGGAAGTGACATCATCAGCGCGCGCCAGAAGTTCGGCCGGGTCGGAAAGGGTCGCCGTGGCGGGCGCCTGGGCCGCCCGCGGCTCAGCTTCGTTTCCGCGGGCCTGCGGTGGTCTGTGCGGGGCTCAGGTAACGGCCGCTTTAGCGTCTCCTCTGCCGGGGAATTCGCGCAGAGGCGACCGTGCAGCGAGCGCCCGGGGCGGGGGGCGGGGGGACGCTGAGCGGGCGCGCAGGCCGCGGGGGGAGGGGGACGTTCCTCGGGCTCGAGCCGCCGCCGCTCCGGCCTCTACCGGCCGCCCGCCCGGCCCGGCCTGCTGCCCCGGTGCCCTCAGCGGCTGTGCCTCGGAGGCGGCGTCCGTCGTCGGAGCGCCGGGCTCCGGGAGGCCCGGGCCGAGCAGCGCCGCACAGCCTGCGGCCGGAGGGCAGGTGGAGCCCGGCCGGTGCCCGCCTGCCCGGCCGCCCGCAGCAGTGCCGCGGCCCTCGGGCGCGGGAGAGCCGAGGGGAGGCAGCAGCCCGGGCCTTCGCAGGCCTAGCGGTGCGGACCCCGGCGGCGCGGCTCCCGAATCCGGACGGGTCGCCGGGCGCCCGGCGCGGAAGAGCGCGCCCGACCGAGGTGCGCCCACGCCGGGAGCCGGGAGGCTCGAGGCTTCCCGGTCGGCGATTGCTCGCGGCGTCAGCCTGCGGGAAAGGAGCGCGTCCCGCACGCCGCTGAGTGTTTGAGGGATAAGTGGGCGCTGCGGGGGCCGCCGTGAGCGGGAGCGGAGGACGTGCTCCGGCGGGAAAGGCGTGCGGTCGGCGCGGCGAGCGCCCGGCTCCCGGCAGCCCGCACGCCGCGCCCCAGCCCAGCGCCGCCCCGGCCCAGCGCCGCGCGTTCCCCGCGCGGAGGGTCGCGATGCCGGGCGGGGCCGGGGCCTCGGCGTCTGGGGACGTCTCTCGCGCGTCTGCTGTTGGGTCTGGGCCGTAGCGGGGACCGCCTTCACGGAGCGTCGCCTGCGGTCAGTTTGGTCCGCCCAGACGAGCCCGGCCCGCGGCGAAGGGCACCTTTTCACGCGCACGTGCGGGTCCTGAGCTTGGGTCTCGCGGGCCGCGCGCTCTGGAGTCCTGTCGTCCTGCGGTGATCTTTGGCCCGAAAGTCTGATGCGCGAGTTTCTGCTCAGCGGCCCGCCGGACGCGGTGACGCGGTCCGAGCTGTGCGAAGACGCCCGGCTTCAGAGCGCCGGGCAGGGTGTCCGCGGCGGCCGGCTGCGCTCCGTAGGCCGCTCTGCTGCCGGAATGTCCGTCCGGCCGCGGGTATTTGACTGCCTCCGGACTGAGCTTGATGCTGACGGCCGTGCCCTTACCGTGCCCTTACTTGAAGCACTTCGGTTGTAGGACAACAGTTTTAAAAGTATAATTCTCTTGTATCTGACATTTTCGGAAGAGGGTGTTCCCTTTTTTCTTTTCTCTCTCTCTCTCTCTCTCTCTCTCTTTTTTTTGTTTGTTTTTTTTTCAGTGATGGGTATGTAGGATATATAGTCTTTGGGTCCTTTGTCCTCTCAAAGTGATTGTCTGATTCTTTCATTTGTTCAAGAAATGTCTGAGTGCTCGGTTTGTACCAACACATGCTTGATGTGTCTTTGATTTGTAACATGTAACTTTGAGACCAGCAAGTTTTTACATGTGACAATATCTTATTAGATAATAATGTTTAAACTGAAATAATAATAGCTAACATTTATCCTGTGCTTACTATGTGATAACTAGATGCTGCTTTTTTTTAAAAAAAAAATTTCATTTATTGACAGAGATCACATATAGGCAGAGGGTGGGGGGAAGCAGGCTGCCCGCTGAGCAGAGAGCCCCATGCGGGGCTGGATCCCAGAACCCTGAGATCAAGACCTGAGCTGAAGGCAGAGGCTTAACCCTCTGAGCCCCCCAGGCGCCCCTGGGTGGTGCTGGTGATGTGTTCATCAGCCAGTCCTGTTTGATGCTATCAGTTCTCATAGCAAGTTAACGATCCATCTGAACTAAACTCAACAAAAGGTAGTCGCTTGGTTTTGTTTTTTTTTTTTTTTGTCTAAAAGAAAAAATGTGCAGCTAGTAAAGAGACAACGAGTTAAGGAAAACTAGACAGAACACAGTTTGTATTTACAGGTTTTGAAGAGCTCAAGTTACTACGTGTGTAAAAACATGTTTTATTTATTTTGGGGTCTGTACAGCTTCTATTACAGTGTTCTATTAAATTAGTAGATCAATGAACGGTCAAAATGTATTGGATCCAATTCAGTATTTATTGAACTTAACACCCAAGACATTGTGGAGAATATAAAATGTCTAATAGCACTGATACAGTGCTCAGTAAATATTTCTACTCAGATATGACAGTTTGCTTAGGAATTTGTTTTCCCTGGATATCTTTTCCCTAAAGGTTTTTAACATCGATTATGACACCTTAATCTTGAACAGTCTTAAGTATTTAAACATGTAATAAAACAATTTTTGTTCTATTGGTCGTTCTACATACCATCACAGTAAACATAGAAAAAAATAACATTTCAGCATTATAAAGTTAGAAAAAATATTGCAAACTAGGTTCATTGTTTTTTTCTAGTTTTTGTGTAATTGTGAAACTGGTTTATAAGACTGTACAGCTTGCCTGTATTCTTACATTAAACTTTGAACTTTTTTCCGAGCAGATTACTGTTTGTTGATGTACATGAAGATAATGTAAGCAGTTGAGGAAGTTGCTAAGAAGCGTGGACTGGGGATGCTCTAGGAAAAGACTGAATGCCGAGGCGAGTTCCAGTGCAGAGGTACTTGATTTTCCCAGAAGAAGGTGAACATCATGGATCAGAACAACAGTCTGCCGCCTTATGCTCAGGGCCTGGCCTCCCCTCAGGTAATACAGCCGGGGGGGCGGGGGGGGGGGCGGGAGTAGATGGGGTAGAATCCGCATTATTAGAGCCCTTGTAAAAAGGAAGGAAGGAATTTAACCATTTATTGTTGAAAATGGATTTATATGGTTTTATGTTTCTCTTACTTTCTTGAGAAGTTCTATTAGGCTTTGAGTAGGCATGGCAGTATTTAATTTTGGGAGTTAAAATATATATCTGTCTATAAATCTTAATTTTTCCATAAACATTTATGAAATGTTGATTATTGGGTCTTTGATTTTGAAAGTAACTCTCACCAGGTTATATTCTGGTTTTATCGTTCTCTTTTATGCTTAAGTTTCCAAATAACATCTACCTTTTTGTTTTGTTTTGTTTTAAGATTTTATTTATTTGAGAGAGAGAGGTATGGGGAGGGAGAGGAGGAGAATCTCCAGCAGACTCTGCACTGAGCGCAGAGCCCTGTGCTGGGCTCGATCCCATGACCCTGAGATCATGACCCGAGTCAAAACCAAGAGGTGGCTGCTTAACTGACTGAGCTCACACCCAGGTGCCCCCAAAATGTTACCTTTTTTTTTTAAAGATTTATTTATTTACTTATTTGACAGAGAGAGATCACAAGTAGGCAGAGAGGCAGGCAGGGAGAGAGAGAGGAGGAAGCAGACACCCTGCCGAGCAGAGAGCCCGACGCGGGACTCCATCCCAGGACCCTGAGATCATGACCTGAGCCAAAGGCAGCGGCCTAACCCACTGAGCCACCCAGGCGTCCCTGTTACATTTTTTTTAAAAGTAGATAGGTTATTTGTGGGTGCTGGGTGGCTCAGTTGGTGGTGGGTCTGACTCTTGGTTTCAGCTCAGGTCGTGATCTCATGGGTTGTGGGATGGAGCCCTATATTGGACTCTGGGCTTGGTGTGGAGTCTGCTTGGGATCTGCGCTCCCTCTTCCTCTACCCCTCCTACTTGTGCTTTCTAATAAATTAAAAAAAACTAAAGAAAAATACAGTCTATAAGTCAGAGAAAGACAGTTACCATATGATCTCACTCATATGTGGAATTTAAGAAACAAAACAGAGGGTCATAGGGGAAGGGAGGGAAAAATAAAATAGATGAAATCAGAGAGGGAGACAAGCCAAGAGATTCTTAACTCTAGGAAACACAGGGTTGCTAGAGGGGAGGTGGGTGGGGGCATTAAGGAGGGCACGTGATGTAATGAGCTCTGTGTGTTGTATGCAACGATGAGTCACTGAACTCTGCCTCCAGAACTAATAACACACTGTGTGTTCATTCATTGAATTTAAATAAAAGATTTTTAAATAAAAAATTAACCTTAAATATGATTTTCATATTTAGAAACATCTATTTTAAGTGTTTTGATAATTGTGTATGCAAAATATACATCTGATCTGCTGATTCACAGCTAAAGAGAGTTTTGCCTAGAGTTTCATACAAATGGAATCATATCAGGATGTACTTTTGTGTGTGTCTGTTTTCTTTGCCCAATATAATGTCCGTATGTCTGCAGATTCCTTTTCATTGTCAAATAGTACTCGGTTGTGTGGATGTACCACCTTTTGTGTATCCGTTCTCCAGTTGCTGACATTCGGGGGGCTTCTAGGTCAGGCTTTTATCAGTAAAGTTGCTGTAAACATTTGTGAACAGGCTTTGTGTATACTGTTTCTGTGTCTCGTGGGTAAACACTTAGGAGCGGGATTGCTAGGTCATATGGTAAGTGTATGTTTCACTTTACAAGAAGGTGTCAGACCATGTCCTAGTTCCACCAGCAGCGTGTGAGAGTTCTGGTTGTTCCACATCCTCACTGACACCCGAGGCCTTAACTTTTCACCATTCTGGTGGTTGCTTGGTAGTATTTCTTCGTGATTTCAGTTTGCATTTTCCTGGTGGCTAACAGTCTTGAGCATCTTCTCAAGTGCTTATTGGCCCATCACATGCCTTCATTTGTAGAATGTCCTCCTCATCTTTTGCCTGTTTGTTTATTGGATTGCTTGTCTATCTTTTATTGACGTGTATTTGCTCTTCATGTGTTGTAGGTATGGGTTCTTTCTCAGGGGTAGGTATTGTAGATATTTTCCCTCAGTCTGTGGTGTGGCTTACTTGTTAATTTTCTTAGTGATGTCTTTCAGAGAGTAGAAGCTATTCTTTTTTTTCTGAAGTCCATTTACATGTATGTCTGTGGTCCATTCTGTGTTCATTTGTATATGTGATGTAAAGAGGCAGATCTTTAAAAAACCTTAATCTTTTCAAAGTAACGGAACCTGAATATTTTCTTGCCAGTATTTTCTAGACCTAAGTGTTAGACGCAGCAGAATAATGTCTGTACTATTAGGGCTGCGGTATACGTTCATTCTTCCTTCCAGTATGCTGGTTAAACAGTTCAATGTAAATATCTTAGACAGTTTTGGTTTGTGTGTTCTGCCAGATAAAGTGGTAGAAGTGGGAAAGGGTTAGGCTGTCTTTCGGATCTTGCCCCCATGTGAGAATCTAATGAAGACTATGGATCCCTTCTTGCCAAAATATTGGGTATAGTTTTAAGAGGTCCATGAAGTCACAAGCTCTGCAGGCCCCGTGGGCTCCATGGATTTCGGTGTCTGGTTAGTGCTTTGGACTGGATCTCAGGAGAACGTAGCTGTGAGTGTGGCTTCTCCACTAGGGAGATCTGTGGTCTCAGGAAAGTCATTTAGCTTTGTCTCCTGGTGTCAGTTCTCTTTTCCTTAATGTGGGAAGAACAGCATCTGTTTTTCCCCTTTCCCAGAGTTAATAAATGTAACAGTGTCTGCAAAAGTTAAGCACTTGTTCTAACAGAACAATACAGTATTGGGTTTTCTTGATTTAAACTTCTTGGAGAGCAAATGACCCACGTTTTTGTAGAGTATTCGGATAATTGTCATTATTGTTGTTAACACTTAAGTGTTTTCTTTGTGCCTGTCATTGTGTTGAATTAGTTAAGAGGCATCTCTAGGGTGAGCCTATAATAATCATCCAAACTTGGACAGATCCCTTGAAAGTGAACAGGGAACTAGCCAGGCAGTATACTAGGGTAACAGTTTAAACACAGATGGGGAGTCACTCTAGTTGTTTCCTTTATTCTCTCTATCGGTATCAGAACATTATCCTGTGGATATGCCTGAAGGGCTAAGCAACTTCCTCAAGTTTTCACATGTAGTAAGTTGCAGGGTTGGATTTCACACCTGGGTTTGATCCCAGATACTAAGCTTTTACCTACTGCGTTATGGTGAAGAGGAAAGTGATACGTATGAGAACAGCAAATGCCTTCTTACTAAGGCATCATAATCCCATTGATACTCGAAGGCATCTGTCCTCATACGTTTCCCCTCCTCCTCTACTGCACACGTGCCGGAAACACCCAGTCCCAGCTGGCCTGACTGTACTGTTCTCCTGGTTTTCCACAGGGTGCCATGACTCCTGGAATCCCTATCTTCAGTCCGATGATGCCTTATGGCACAGGACTGACTCCGCAGCCTATCCAGAACACCAACAGCCTTTCCCTCTTGGAGGAGCAGCAAAGGCAGCAGCAGCAGCAGGCCCAGCAGCAGGCCCAGCAGCAGCAGCAGCAGCAGCAGCAGCAGCAGGCAGTGGCGGCGGTTCAGCAGTCCACCTCCCAGCAGGCCGCCCCGGGGGCCTCGGGCCAGACACCACAGCTCTTCCACTCCCAGACTCTTACCACTGCACCCTTGCCGGGCACCACTCCGCTGTATCCCTCCCCTGTGACCCCCATGACCCCCATTACCCCTGCCACACCCGCCTCTGAGAGCTCGGGGATCGTGCCGCAGTTGCAGTGAGTACTCCGTGTGTCTCCTCCCGCCCTCGAAGGCCGCCTCGGCTGGGCGCTGCTCTTCCTTGTTCTCGGGTGGATGAGCTTGTGGAGGGATGTAGCGCCGGTGGTAATCGTATGCTGACGACTAATTAATCGTATGCTAACGATTAAGAATACATGCGCTCTCTCTCCTGAGAAAGGGATGCTAAGCTGCCTTAGTGAGTCAGTCCCTTCAGTAAAAGACTCGCACGACATCTTCAGACATTTGGTAGCTTGTGTTTATGATTTTGGGCCAAATACACAGGCTACCCAGTTGTTACAGGCATTGCCCTGTGGCTGATCGGGTGAATCAAGCCTTGTGTAGTGTCCTTCCCTTGTCAAGTTTTCAGTTTCTGGGAAGGGAAGATGAGTGACTTAGTTTTTGTTAGTTCGTGGTGATCCGTGTTTGTCGCCATCAGTTATTATGAGGGCTGCATATAACTCTTTGGAGAGCTGTGTCCTTTCCATGAGCTGAGGATGTCTTTTCTTTTCCTGAATGGACTTTGCTACATAAATGAAATGGGTTCTCTATGTAACCGAATTGGGTGTGGGGTAGGTGGGAGTAGGAAAAAAAATTAGGAAAAACATGCAGATATTTTCATGTGTCTGTCAATGAGAAGTACATAGCTTTTGGTTTTGGAAAACTTACTGCCGAAATGAAGGGTCATTTGCAATAACTACATCGTCTAGTTTTCTTGTAAGCCATCTCTGGTCATTTTTAGAGCTAAGTAATATTTACTTATGGATCCTGTTATCCAGATCTTGCCTCGGGTGTTTGACCTGACATAGTTTTAAAAATCAGACACTTTGCATTTTACTGATTTAGAGAGATAATCACTTGTGAATTCACCTTTGTCAACACCACTTCCTGTTGTCTTGCATACTTGTTTGGGTCTTGTGGGCATTTAACTTTGCACCTCTTGTTTAAATCAAATTATGACTAGTTGTGATGGGGTATTTGTTTCTTGCCGGCACCTTAAACTTTCTGATACTCTACAGAGCATCTAGTCAGCCACATTCCTGAGTTTCCATATCAACTAAGAGCTCTTCTGGGTGGGAATCCAATGGCCTCTAAATCTTAGAGGCTTATGAAGAATTGGGATAAATAATTAATATGTAAGAATATGTTTTTAAGGGGAGCCTGGCTGGCTCAGTTGAAAGAACATGTGACTCTTGATCTCAGGGTTGTGAGTTTGAGCCCGTGTTGGGTATAGAGATGATTGAAATAAATAAACTTAGAAAAGGAAAGAAAGGATTCTGGGGGGATGGTAAAGCAGGAGAAAAGCCTCGGACCACATGGCTTTGGAGGATTCTTTTTTTTTTTTTTTTTTTAAAGATTTTATTTATTTATTTGACAGAGAGAGATCACAAGTAGGCAGAGAGGCAGGCAGAGAGAGAGAGAGGAGGAAGCAGGCTCCCTGCAGAGCAGAGAGCCCAATGCGGGACCCGATCCCAGGACCCTGAGATCATGACCTGAGCCGAAGGCAGCGGCTCAACCCACTGAGCCACCCAGGCGCCCGCTTTGGAGGATTCTTGCAGACACTTAAAGAAGAACTAACACCAATCCTTCTCAAACTTTTCCAAAAAAACTGACGAGGGAATGCTTCCTAACACATTCAGTGAATCCAGCACTGTGCTGACACCAAAGCCAAAGACACTGTAAAAAAAAAAAAAAATCTACAGACCTGTATCTCCGTGATCATTGATGGAGAAGTCCTCAACAAAATGCTAGGAAACATCTTTTTTTTTTTTTTTTTTTTTTTTTAAGATTTATTTATTTATTTATTTGTCAGAGAGAGAGAGAGAGAGGGAGAGAGAGCGAGCACAGGCAGACAGAGAGGCAGGCAGAGGCAGAGGGAGAAGCAGACTCCCTGCCGAGCAAGGAGGCCGATGTGGGACTCGATCCCAGGACGCTGGGATCATGACCTGAGCCGAAGGCAGCTGCTTAACCAACTGAGCCACCCAGGTGTCCCGCTAGGAAACATCATTAAGCAATGTATTATACACCGTGAGCAAGTGGGATTTTTATTTTTAGAATGCAAGGGTGGGTCAGCATACAAAAATCAACCAGTGTAATACGCCAGAACAATGAAATGAAGAAAAGTGATCGTCTCAGTTGATGCAGAAAAAGAACGGACAAAATTCAACACCTTTCATGATAAGAACAGTCAACAAAATAGGAAAAGATGGAAAATATCTTAACTTAATAAAATCCATATGTAAAACGTCACAGCAAGCCTAATACTCAATGTTGAAAGACTTAATGCTTTTCTTTTCTTTTTTTTTCTTTTCTTTTCTTTTTTTTTTTTTTTTTTAGAGTCAAGCCTATATTCAGATTTAATTGTTTTTGGAGAAATGCTTTTCTTATAAGATCAGGAATAAGGCACTTAGATTACTGGAAGTTCTAGTTGGAGGAGTCCTAAGAAATGCAAGGCATCCTGAGTAGAAAGGAAGGAGTAAAGTTATCTCTTTGCAGATGTTATGATCTTACACATAGAAAATCGTAAAGATTCCACAAAAAAGTATTCGATTTAATAAGTGAATTTATTGGGACGCCTGGGTGGCTCAGTTGGTTGGACGACTGCCTTCGGCTCAGGTCATGATCCTGGATTCCTGGGATCGAGTCCCGCATCGGACTCCCAGCTCCACGGGGAGTCTGCTTCTCTCTGACCTTCTCCTCACTCATGTTCTCTCTCACTGTCTCTCTCTCAAATAAATAAATAAAATCTTTAAAAAAAAAAAGTGAATTTATTGAGAAAAGTGGCAAGCTACAAAGTTAACACTCAAGAGTCAGTTGCATTTCTGTACACAGTGAACAATATAAAAAGGAAATTAAGCAATTCCATGAACAACATGATCAAAAAGAAGGAAATACTCAAGGATTAGATTAACCAAGGATGTGAAGACCTATGATGAGAACTATAAAACATTGCTGAATTAAGAAGACCTGCATAAGTGGGAAGACATCTCATGTTCATAGATTGGAAGATTTTATATTGTCAAACGCTTAATATTACCCAAAAGAATCTATGTATTCAGTGCTATCCCTATCAAAATCCCAGTGATATTTTTTGCAAAATAGAAAAACTCAGGCTGAAATTCATATGGAATCCCAAGGGACCCTGAATAACCAAAACAATGCTGAAAACGAACAGCCTGGGACACTGATACTTCCTAATTTCAGAACTTACTACAAAGTTACAGTGATCAAAACAGCATGGTATTGGCATAGACACAGACATTTAGACCAATGCAGTAGAACAGAGAACCCAGAAGTAACCCTTGCATATATGGTCAAATGATTTTTGTCAAGAGTACCAAGACTGTTCAATAGAGGAGATAGTCTTTGCAACAAATGGTGCTGGGACAACTGGATATCCACATGCACAAGAATGAAGTTGGGCCCTTAACTAACACCACATTCAGAAACTATGGCGGCAGCCTCCCCATAAGAACATGCCTGTCATGAAGGACCTCCTTTACCCAACCCCAGAAGAGAAGAGGAAGTACAAGAAGAAGCTCCTGGTGCAGAGCCCCAGCTCCTACTTCATGGCCATGAAGTACCTGGGATGCTACAAAATCACCACTGTCTTTAGTCACCCATAAATGGTAGCTTTGTGTCAACTGCTCCACTGTCCTCTGTCAGTCCACAGGAGGAAAAGCCTTCCTTTTAGGCAGAGGCAGCTCTAAAAGCACCATGAATCAAGATGACAGGATTTTGGATATAAAAAACAAAAAAATTAAAAGTAGATCAGAGACTTCAGTGTAAGACTCAGAACAATAAAACTCTGCACAAAACGTAGGACAAAGGCTTCATGACTTTGGATTTGGCAGTATTTTCTTTGATGTGACTCCAAAGGCACAGATAACAACAGAAAAAAATAGATAAATGGGACTGCATGAAAATTTTGAACACTTGTGTATCAAAAGATACTGTTCACAGAGTAAAAATGCAAACCACAAAGTGGGAGAAAATGCTTGCAAATTGTGTATCTGATAAATGATGATTATCCAGATATTTAGAGAACTAAAAACTGAACAACAAAAAAACAAAGAGCCTGACTGCAAAATGGGCAAAGGGCTGGAATAGACATTTCTACAAAGAAAATTCGTGAATGGCCAATAAGCACATAAAAGGGCGCTCGAGGTCGCTAAACATTGTTTATGTAAATGCAGATCAAAACTGCAGTGAGTTACCACCTCATACCCATTAGGATGGCTGCTGTCAAGAACAGTATAGCAAGTGTTGGGCATACGGAGAAGTTTCACCCTTATGCACTGCTGTTGGTTAAAAAAAAATACATGTAGCAATCGTATGACTACCTGATTCCGTTTGTAAGGAGAGAAATGCCAAAGGTAGGTGTGTATATAAAGTTGATTGGAAGGAAGCAGGTGATGTAGAAATGAAAACATTCATTGGATTGATCATTCTAATGGCTCTTAACAATTGTGTATTAAGGTACCCAGCTGTCCTCTTATCCAACCAAATGGTGAGCCATCAGGTTTTCAGAGTATTGCATTTTGACAGGTCAGGAAAAGAATCAAAAGCAGCAATGAGCTAGAAACAACTGGAGGTGTATTTGCCGTCTGGAATCAGTCTTCACAGGATGGTGATGTTCCTCCTCAGCGCAAGACGGTTTAAGGGCAATTAGTTTCATTCCAAGGGCTCATCAGGACCTCGTTCAGAAGGCTAAGGCATGGCTCTAGGGATGGGTGAGCGCAAATCCTGACTTACCTGGCACAAGGTAGCCCCATTTAAGCCTCTGCATCTTCCCCTGAAAATGTGAATATTAACAGTTACTACTTCATAGTGCAGTGTAAGTATTAAGTGGCTAACTGTGTAAGATGCTGGCCACGGTGTGTGGCAAACACTCAATAAATGTCAACAGTTTAAAGAAATACATTTAATATAATTAAATTTGTTCTAGTAAAAGAATCAAATTTCTAGATAATTATCTAACATCTCAACCTATAAAAGTTAAATAAATGGTCATGTTTTCTTTTCAAATTTCTTGCAGAAATATTGTATCCACCGTGAATCTTGGCTGTAAGCTTGACCTAAAGACCATTGCACTTCGTGCCCGAAATGCTGAGTATAATCCCAAGGTCAGAGCGATTTTTATGTATTTTAAACTGTAATAATACCGGAGTTTACTGTTAAAGGTCCCTAAACCAAAATGTTTGTGTCATGCCTACATTTGTTGGTACCAACAAAATGAGGAATTACAGCAAAATGCATATATTTTTTAAATTTTTTTATTGAAGAGTCCCCATGTGAGAGACCCTAGAGTAATAGCAGTCTACATGTTAAACTACTAAAATTTACTTATGCGTTATGATGGGGATCCTGTGACATTAAAGAACAAAATATGTAGTGTGATTGCATTTATGTTTTGAAATCTGTGTAGAATGGAATGATAGGCTTTCTGGAATCTACTTCAAAATAAGCGAGTTGGAGAATTGGGGAAGGGCATTTGGATGAAACAGGGTTGGCCAGAAGTTAATAATTTTCAGAATTGGATGGTAAGTACAAGGGAGTTTATTATATTTTTCTAAAATTAGTATAACTTTTAAACTTTTTGTAGTAAAAAGATTGTGGGATAACATACCTGTAGGATTTTTGTTGTTAAGGTAGCAGCCTGAGTACATGGTAAGACTCTGCACTAGTGGATAAGCTGGTGTTTTTGCTGTTGTTGTTTTGTTTTTTAATAGTACAGGTGGCTCAGTGGGTTAAAGCCTCTGCCTTCGGCTCAGGTCATGATCTCAGGGTCCTGGGATCAAGCCCCGCATCAGGCTCTCTGCTCAGTGGGGAGCCTGCTTCTTCCTCTCTCTCTGCCTGCCTCTCTGACTACTTGTGATCTCTGCCTGTCAAATAAATAAATAAATAAAATCTAAAAAAAAAACAGTGCATCTTTGCATTCACAGACGAGTGGACATTCTTTGAGGACCAGAGCAGACAGGTGAGGTGTTTGAATGTAGAAGATGATCCGATGGAGGGCTTCCGGGACAGGGCCCAGCAGAAGACCGTTCCCCTAAAGTTGAGAACATTTATTATTAGCATGCTATTTACTTTCTTACCTGGGGAGCTGATACTAAATTTATTTTGTCAAACAAAGAATAAGGTTTTATATAAGAAAAAGAAAAACTTCAGAATTGAACTGAATTATCTGTGACCGGCCGGCTGGGTAACATGTGTCATTGTGTGGTTTGTGCCTCTCATTTTTGCCAGGTCGGCACCGTTTCCTTTCCTGATGTCTCCCATGTTCCCGCTTTGGAGGGTTTTACTCTTTGTCTCATGTGGCATTATTTGAATGTCACCTTGAAAAGAGGGGCCAAGTGGCAGCCTTTTAGCATCTGGGTACTTGACAGTGGAAGAGTAGCGAAGAGTAAGAAGCATCTTAAGTGTCCTAAGAAATAAATGGAATTCACTTCATATATCCAGGTTTTGTTTTGTTTTGTTTTAGTTTTCTGATGCCTAACTGAAGAATTAACTCCCAGGAATCAGTTGGGTCAGTTTTAGGAATGAAGTCTTTTTATCTCAAGTGATTGATTGTTCTGTTCTGCGTCCCCCCTGCCCACCCCCAGTATTTATCCACTTACTAGCAATTGTACCAGTACCGCTTGGCTGGCCGGTAAATAGTTGAGGACAGTGTCATGAGCCAGCTCTGTTTTAGCCCATGAATTTGTGATCGTTGGCGGAGGGGTTTCGTTTGTTGTCTGAGCCACAATCCGGGAACTCCGCAGTCAGGGTAGAAATCTCATACACAAAGTGAAATCCTGTTCTCATACCGTTTTGGACACAGCACAGAATGATGAAAACCAAGGGGAAGAAGTGAGAGAAAGGAAAGGCAGTAAATATACAAAGTCTGTTGTGCTGTCCTTGATTCAGAGAAGTCTTGGGAGGAAGCTGTATTTTCGGGAGTCATCACTTTCTGGAGGCCTTTTAGTAGATGTGGGTTAGTGTTCAGGCAGAACCCACAGCCATTTGGATTCTCAGTACACGCAAACTGGGCCAGGAATCCATGCTTCTGATCCTGATGCTTGTGAATAGTGTTTCAGGGAGGAGAGCCTGAAACGCTTTCATCTAGGCAGCTTGGAGCCGACTTCCCTGATGTCTCTTTCGTGTCTCCGTCTGCTCCCTGTATGTCATGTAGAGATGTGTGTGGTGATGTTTCCTCTGGAAGTGTGGCTAACCCATAGGCGGGTATGTGACTCTGTATATGACATTGGTTTGACCAGTAGAAGTTTCCCGTGCTATCCAGAAGTTTGCATTAAGTCACTTTGCTTTTATGAAAGATGGACCTTAGTACCTGTTTTTGCTAACAGAAAGACATCTGAGGAGAATTTTTGTTTTTACAGAATGGTCATTGTTTCCTCACTTTACTCCATTTCAGCTTACAAAAGGTTTCACAGGAATACTCCACTTTCCAGTAGCAGAGGAGACCTGTGCTCGACAAGACCAACATAGAGAAAATTAGTGGACCGTTAGTGGGGGCCAGGCCAGTTTTCCTAGGTCTTTCAGGAACAGCGTCATAGGGTGAGAACTTGGGGGGATTTTGAGGTGTAACTCACCTGGTCATTAGGGCTGAGACTTTAGGCCAAAAAAAATAAAACTTTTTGCAAATGTGGACTGTTCTTAGCATTGGCCTTTTAACGAAGGAAAGCTTCAGTCAATGGGAGAAATATGTACACACTATGATTAAGCGTATCTAAAGTTTTTGGTTTGGCTACTAGATCACATCTAAGTGAGAGTTCAGACTTTTGCCCTCTATAACAGTTTTTCTTGGCTTCTGAAGTATCCTTTTGAACTTCTCAAGTTAAGTATCCTCGCTAATATTTTTGTAAAGTTTGAATCAATGTACATATTTGTCTCTGTCTTCTTGGTGGCTTTTTGTTTGTATGCATACATGTCTGTGCTACATGTATCAAAATTTGAAGATGATTTTGAGTGGAACCAAGCCATTTTGAGATATTTAAATAAAACAGAGAAATAAAATGACTAAATTTCTGCCTCCCTCCTCAACTTGAAAATCTATATATTATTGTGTTGTCAGTGGTGGCTAACCCTAGTAACAGCTGCTGTTTGATAAGTTAGCGACGCCTCTTTCCCTAGAGTACCGTGTAATCTTATAATCAGTATTTCCTTCTGAAGTCTGATTTTTCTAATAAGTCACTAATTTATGTTTAATGTTTTAATTGGAGATAGCCAGAGAAGATAGAAAACTCAATATTTTGCTCATGACATAAACCTAGATCTTATTAACTATTAATATTTACTCATGAACCTCTGGTAAGACAATTATTTTAGTAGAATGAGCTATTGTAACTGTATTTTATAATAATATTTAGAAGTTCAACTATATCAGTATAAAGTATACCTTGATTATGTTAAATATCTGAATCATTATTGAATGGCTCATTCTAGGGTGTATCACCAGAGCAAAACGGTCAGAATGAGGCAGGTTTAGGTATATTTTGGTAGTTTATTAAAATAGTTTATTTTTCTTTTTTAAGGGAAGGGAAGTAAAGTAGCTGGGTTTAGATTCAAACATTGTTTCGCAGTTATATAGGAAGCAGACGAAGCAGTACAGAAGTGTAGGGGTATGTTTGTCAGTGATAGCAGATAGCTAAGTTGGATGAGCTGTGTGTTGAGAAAAATGTTAAGTAATGATCTTGGAGCAAGTGTCTAAATCTCTAAAATATAACCTTGTCTTTTATATACAAGTGAGAAAGAGGTAGCCTAGGTAGAAAGGTCCAAAATAAAAATCGCTGTCATAACTGGCTAAGAACAGAAATGGCTCATTTAACTGTTGAGACTTTTTGGTCAGCTTGGTTGAGCTAATTAAAATATGGAGAATATCAAATATGGCTAGTTGTTTCAGAGCCCCTTTTTATGGTATGAGAGTAAACCTTTATGGTTACCTAATGGCCATTTAGGAAACCACAAAGATACTTGTATCTAAGAAGAAGAAGAAAAAGTTCTTCTTCTTTTTTTTAATATTTAGAGTAAGAATCTAAGGAGAAAAAGGGAAAGTCAGAACTGTTTAACTTTTTTCATCATTTAAACCATTTTACCTTTCACTTTGAAATGTAATATCAGCATATTAAGTAAAATACATATGTTGAATTTGTGGTATTAAAAAACTGTAACAGTTTCCTTAATAAGAAGGTACAGTATATATTTGTTGCCTGTTGTGTCTGGTATAGTCTTTACCATTCATATTAGTTACTACTTTTAGCCAAAGTAATCAAGTGTTGTTACTTACAGATGCAAGGAAAATTAGAAGGTAGATGACCAAGAAATGTCTTGCTGTCTCTCCATCAGAGCACGATAAATACTTGTTCTCTAATTGTTTAAAATGGTAAACAAGTGTATCAGCATTGTCCTTCCACCAAGAAATTGAATCGTTATTATATCGAATATTAAAAAAAGTAAATACCAAATAAAAACTTTGTTGACCAGTGTTTTTATCTTTATCTTAAGAGATTATCTAAATATTAAAATTTTTATAAGGATTTGTCCGAGAGCCCAGGGTAACTAACGTCTGGAAGTAACTGTTTATCCATCGTGCCCAGCCTGTAGCATGGGTAGCATTAGGGCAATTAATCATTTATCATTTTATTTACTTTGAATATGTAATTTTACAGTTTTATAGTCTCCAGTGAATTGATACTGTTTGATCGAAAAAACCAGTAGAGGGAATTTAAGAAGTGCTAAATGATGAGGCCTTTCCTGGGACTTGTATAAATTAGAATAAGTGCTAGTATTTTTGCATGATGGTGAAATCTGAGGGGGGACTACAGTTTGTTGTTGTTGTTGTTGTTTGAAGATTTTATTTATTTATTTGGCAGAGAGAGATCACAAGTTGGCAGAGAGGCAGGCGGGGGCGGGGGGAGGAAGCAGGCTCCCTGCTGAGCAGAGAGCAGGACTCCATCCCAGGACCCTGAGATGACCTGAGCCAAAGGCAGAGGCTTAACCCACTGAGCCACCCAGGCACCCCAGGGGACCACAGTTTTAAACTAAAATTGCTAAAGCCGTCTAATTTGTTGAAGAGTCATCTTGATTAGAAATGAATTTTTCTTTACCAGATATTAAAATTTTTAGTTATTTGAAAGCTATTTTTTGCTTTTTATCAATTAAGCTAGTATTGGAGGCAATTAATTCAATCCATGGATGAAACGTGTTCCCCTTGAGTTATAATGTTAGCAATAAAAACATTGTTAAAGCTTAAAAAGTAGAAATTAAAGATAAAAACTTTGATTTTTTTCTTAATTTGGAATTTTGTAAGTGTTGATTCTTTAATACTGTTTCTAAAAGCCAGTTGGAAACACAAGGTCATTTCAGTACATCTTGGTATGTTTGTAATCTGATTTACTCCCACACTGGAGGTAGAGAAGGTGTATCAGTCTACCTGCCCAAAAAATCATTAATAAAACAGAAGTTACAATTCTACAAGCTGGCAAATACAAGGTAGGAAGAGGTACTGGTATTTATTAAGGATGTAATAAGTAAAACGTTTTGCAAATATTACTTCTTTCCTTTAATTGGGGGTGCAGAGGGAGGGAGAGAACAGTTCCCAGGCAGGCTCCACGCCCAGCCCGAAGCCCGACTTGGGGCCCCATCCCACAACCCCCCTGAGATTACTGCCTGAGCTGAAACTAAGAGCTGGTTGCCTTACTGCCTGTGTCACAGGCACCCCACAAATGCTGCTACTTGTTGCGATGTCTGTGAGAGAGTGTGCAGACCTTGGCTCGGCTTACTTAGTAGCCACCGTTCATTCTGCTCCCTGTGCAAAAAGCCTGCGTGATGCTGTGATGGAAGCCTGTGTGCGAACACGTGTCGCACCTTACGAGAACTCCGTATGTGACTCTGTATGTGTGTTTGTCATTGTTCTTCTAAAGGAAATCAGCAGTTGGCCTTATTGACGGTTGTCTCTGACCCTTTTAGCGATTTGCTGCTGTAATCATGAGAATAAGAGAGCCCCGAACCACTGCACTGATATTCAGTTCTGGGAAGATGGTGTGCACAGGAGCCAAGAGGTAGGGTTAAGGAGTTCATTCTCCTGATCATATGTTACCATGATTATCCAGTTGCATTTTATGTATATTTGATAAAATGTAACATCCAAGCTATGACTAAGGATTCCTGTATGTGAAAAATTTTATATATAGCACAGATTCATCCCCAAGTGAAAAAAAAAATTGGTCAGGAACCACAAAATCTCAGAGCTGACGGTGTGAGGGGGTCCAGATGGGCTGGGTCCTGGCAGCAGGGCAGCCCCATGTGCGTTGGCCACAGAGCCCTGCTGCCCCTTGTTATAGGCCGTCTGCCTCTACCCAGGAGGGTGGGGTTGTGCAGGTCTTAACGAGTGTCTCCTTTCCAGACAAGGGGTGTTGCCTGTGCTCTGCACCTGTTCAGAGTGATCCTGTCTGTGAAGGTTAACGCTTCGGGCCTTGACTCTAAGGCTTGCGGAGCAGACGCCGTGTAACTGGTAGAAGGCGGTGTTTGAGGGAGGAGTAGATACATCAGCGTCGTAAAGCTTGAACAAATGAAGGAAACTAAACTTCTGAAATAAAAGATAATTCCTATGCCTTGGAGTTGTCCACACACAGAGGGGACAGTGGATGCCTTTGCTTATTTGATGAAGGGAAGCCGTTGTTGCGGACGTTGTGGTTCCTGGTCTCTGAGTTTTTTCAGAAGGCAAGATGCGGGTCCATCCCTGGCTTTCACAGAAGTCTTCAGTTAGGAGACTTGTTTCCCCTGGATGGAGAATTGAAAACTTTTGGTGTATCAGTCAATTCTAGGCAGTTTTTCTTTCCCAGACATGCTTTTCATGTGCACCGTTCAGCCCTCTTTATCCCTTTGCTACATGCTGAATAGTGTGTGTCTAGTTTCTTTTAGTGAAATAGGAAACTGCAAATAAATTTATTTTACTCCAGAAAAAAAAAAAAGCATTGCATATATGTGTGCTGAATTTTTGTCATTCCTGTGACCCTGCACTTGAGGGTCTTTTGCTCACGATGGTGTTACTGCTTTTATTTTGCTTTTCTTACGTAGGCTCTGCACTGCTAAGCCATAGTTTTATCCAACTGATGAGTAATAAGAATGGATAGTGAGAGATTTGACATAAAAGAGGATAGAATTAGTGTATGCATTCGTCACGTACAAATCGCATCAGAGATGAGGATTTCCTGTCAAAATGAAGTTGTTAATTTTCATCTCAGGGTTGTGGGGTATAATACAGGAATACTCATGATAGTGGTGGAGATATGATGCGCTACTTTTGGGCGTATCAGTCATATGGAGTAAGTCTGCAATTTTCTGTCAAGGACACAGGAGTACTTTATAATAAAATAGTTAATGTCTTCTGTTATTTTCTCTTCCTCTTAACGGAGGGTGCCGTTTTTCAGTTTTTTAAAAAATAAGCTTTTCTAGTTTGGCCTTTTCATAAGTTATTCATGTTTGTGGCTTTGACTATGACTATCTCACTTTTTCCTTTCCCTAGTGAAGAACAGTCTAGACTGGCAGCGAGGAAATATGCCAGAGTCGTACAGAAGTTAGGTTTTCCAGCCAAGTTCTTGGACTTCAAGATTCAGAACATGGTGGGGAGCTGTGATGTGAAGTTCCCTATAAGGTTAGAAGGCCTTGTGCTGACCCACCAGCAGTTTAGCAGGTGAGTCTGAAATGGACTGCCTGTGGCAACAGTTGGTTTGTAATCTGTGTAAACACTGTTCATGATAAAACATGCAAAACAGACAGTATGTAAGCTCAGATGATGTAGTGACAAATGTACTTAATGTTGAGGTTTCTTCCTTATGTCTTGGAAAACGTATTATTCTTACCATTCTCCTGCTTCCCGTTTCACTTATTAACATCGATTATTCTCCTTGACTGGGATGAAATTGATTCCCTGTTATTTTATTGCTCAATCAGTGCATTTTAAATGCATTAATTAAATCTATAACCTCTTCTGTCAATTTTTATCCCCAGTTTTTTTTTTAATTTCTTCTGCTGAACAGTATATGAGCTCTACCAGCAAAGTATAAACTTGACTGAAATGAATATTCTTTGCTCTTATTTTCCCTGCCACTTACAAGGCCACTGCCCACCTTTCCAGCCTCTTGCTCCCTGCGCCCCTCGGACTTGCCCTGCCCCTCTTGGACAAAGGCTTTTGTTTTTCAGTTTTATACCTGGCACCCTCCTGTTGCACTTTTCACCTAGGAAACTTCTCAGATGTCCGCCCAAGTGTACCTTCCTCAGGGAAGCCTGTTCTGCATTTCCCACTAGGTTAATCACACATATTATAACTGGTTCAGTCTGTCTGAACTGGGAAAATGAGGCTGCTGGGTTCGAATCAGACATGCCACTCATGACCCTTGATAAGGTAAGACACTGCAGAGCATAAACCTGAAGGTCTCATGTTCACTTACATCAGAAGATCCAGACTCATTAGAGATAGATCTTCAAGTGCTGACGACAGATGGCCCTTACTGCCCTTAAGTTCACCTCCCAGTGAGTCTGTGGCTTAGTCAGTATTTTCCCTGTGCCGGTCCTCATTTTGCCCTAAAGCATGAACAGCTTTTAATTTCTAAACTGTTTTTTGCCATTTTCCTCCTAGTTACGAGCCAGAATTATTTCCTGGTTTAATCTACAGAATGATCAAACCCAGAATTGTTCTTCTTATTTTTGTTTCTGGAAAAGTTGTATTAACAGGTAAGTTGCAACAGAAAGTAGTGTCTGAAGGTTTGAAAGAATTTCAAGAACAGCATTTTCTCAGTGCTGAGTAGTTTCACAGATTGGGGACAGGTGGCTAGCAAGTGGTATAGACAGATGCCTTTGCCCCTTTGTTCTCCTCCACCCGGACAGTCTGATGAGAAACGTATCCACCAAGGCAAGGGAGAGCAGGGAAAGGAGACCACAGCAAGACCTGTAGTGGGGAGGGCAGGGAAGGTGGCCATTACCTCCGTTAAGAGATGACATTTTAAGTTGGAAACCCTCCAGTAGAACTTTGAGATTCATCAGCAGTGCCATTTGGAGACAACGGGCGAAGGTTCAGAAGAATTTGCTTGAAGGCAGTGAGTGGGAGAAGGTGGTTTGGTTACTCCTTCTGCGCGCTTGGGTCACGAGCTGCTCAGGTCACGTGCCGATGCAGGGACTGACCCTGGTCACATGTGAGCTGCTGAGGGAACTGCAGCCATCCAGGGCACAGTTCTTAACAGTTTTAAAAATCCATTTTAGGAAAACAGTACTTTAAAAACAAAAACAGCTTTGTGACAAGGGATTCCCTCATTAATGTTTTAATGTTGGTGTCTTAACTGCTAATGGAGAGAATTGTGCTTGCGGTTTTAAAGTCAGTTTACCTCGTTAACGTGTTAAGAAAAGCTTTTTCTGACTCCAACTTGTCTTCATAGGTGCTAAAGTCAGAGCGGAAATTTATGAAGCATTTGAAAATATCTACCCTATTCTAAAGGGTTTCAGGAAGACGACATAATGGCTGTTCTGTACTCCTGCCTCTGCACCCACTTGTTTTTAAAACAAATCAGTTTGGGTACATGTAAATGGTGGTGTTGCGGACGGCCCCGACTTGGCAGGTTGATGTTCTGTGGGTTGCAGCACCCCGTGAAGCTCTCCAGCACGCGTTCCCGGCGGGGTTGCCGAGAAGCAGTCTCACTTCTGCAGAGAGAACGCCGCAGCGTTATGTAAGTTGCTCGTACTGTGCTGCTGTTTGGGCAGCGCTGCCCGTTTATTTATATTTAGATTTTAAACACATACTGCTGTCAGCAAGTTGGTTTGAGGTACAGAACTTCAAGTGTTAAAGCCACCACTTCTACAATTGATTGGACTTTTTCTTTTGTTTAATTTCCTCCCCATAAACCACAGTTTTTATATTTCTACCAGAAAAGTAAAAATCTTTTTTAAAAGTGTTGTTTTTCTAATTCGTGACTCCTAGGGGTTATTTTTGTGCCAGACACATTCCGCCTTCTCAGTATTGCAGGCCAGAGGAGCCGTGGTAACAAGCACGGACGGCTGTGCGCGTTTTTCTTCCTTCAGAGTCCTCTGTACAATAAACGCTGTTTATCAAAGTGTTAGATCGATGTCATAAATGATACCTTGTAAGATTCGTGTGATCATACTGTTAAAGTTGTATTTTAGATATAATTGCCTGAAACCATTTCAGTGTGTGCTTGCTTGTTTGTTTCAGTCAACATTTCATTGTCTGTCCAGTGATCAGGGATGAGCTACCTGAAAATTTAAGATTGCTCACGAAACATGGGTTTCTTATGTTCCATATATCGATCCCTCCTGTTTCCCAGAGACATTCATTGCCTGTAATTCTCACAAAACCTGTAATTTGGTTTTGTCCTCTTTCTCAGGTGAGCAAACGCTGGCCTCAGCTGTGGTATTTGCCCCTCGGCCAGAGTCCTTCAGTATGAAAGCTGGGCTGTGTGTACAGCTTGGTGAGGGGTTTGTTTTTCTCATGAATATTACCTGGAAATGTGTAAGTTCTTGGGTTTTATTGTTTGGGTTAATTTGTCAAAGTTCAGAGGCAGGCAGTCAGAAAGGAAGAGTTCTTTCCTTCTCTCCCTTTCGCTTAGTTCCCCAGGTATCTCCCAAGCCCCCTTCTGTGCAGATTCTTTCCTTTCGGTCCCGTGTTTAGAACATACTAAAGCACTTGTTGTTTTATAGCTTTGCTGTTTTTCAGTCAGTATGTCGTGGAGTCTGATAACATCACAGATGTACAACACCCTCGCCTACGTACCTTTACGTATTTACCTGTTTCCTTCGTTATCGGCAGTGTTTGAGCATCATAAACAGTGCGGTAGGAAGCACCCTTGCATGCCTGTTTGTGATTCAGAGCAGACATTTCTGTAGTGAACATGCCTAGAGGGGAGCCGCTGCCGTCTATCAATCCAATATCCTCTCAATCCAGTATCCTCTCCTTCCACGCAAGAAAGAAGTATTTTTCCACATAATAGGTCTTCTCTCGGGTCTTTAGTCAAGTTTTGTAATTTTTTCATAGAGGGCTTCTGTATTTCATAAGTTAATTCCTAAGTATTCTCTGGCCCTGTTATGTTAATTTTTTATTACATTTCGATTCTTGTTGACATATTTCTTATTCCCAATCACTTTACTGAATTCTGAAGCTTTTCCCTGTGAAACAGCACACACAGACCTAACAGAACAAGCATTTAGCATAGCCTATCACTCAGTAGACATCCCTACAGCCACCACTCTGAACCTTGCCCGTGTCCAGGGGCCCCTCCTGTTCCAGTCCAGCCACAAAAACCCCCCCCCCCGCCCACCAATAACCATTAATCTTGAATTTTATAGTTATTACCTAAATTACTAACATGGGGTAGTCTTCCATTTAAAAAAAAATGCGTTTGTTTTAGTTCTTACAGTCCCGTTCCCTATCTTTTCATTTATTTTGTTTTTTTTTTTTAAGATTTTATTTATTTATTTGACAGAGAGAGATGACAAGTAGGCAGAGAGCTCTCCCGCGGAGCAGAGAGCCTGATGCGGGGTTCGATCCCAGGACCCTGAGATAATGACCTGAGCTGAAGGCAGAGGCCTATTAACCCACTGAGCCACCCAGGTGCCCTTCCCGATCTTTTCCTTAATATGTACAGCCAAATTTACAGCTGGTAGTTTCTTACAGTATGTGTTGTGCTATTTTCAAACACGTGGTGTAGTTAGTTCAGCATGTTCCTGTGTTCGATTTCCTGCAGATGAGCGGCTACCTCCAGAGGCTTGGTCCCTCTGTAAAGACTATGCAAGTGGCGTGCTCTGTTGTTAGGAATCCAGTGCCCGGTTGTCTGTCTTCTCGTTAATCTGTGAATTTGTTAGTGGGTTGCAAATGATGAAATTCTACTTATTTTCCAGTTGTTCATAGAATACTTTTTATAAAGTGATGCATTTCATATAGCAGGATAAAGATTGCTTCTTTCCCTTTGAAAGTTTTTGAGGTAAAATACCCGAGTTCTTATGTGTCCAATTCAAATTCCGGACTACAGAAGTTTCATTTAATCACATGTTTTTTACACTGAGAATCCTTAACGTTCTAAAGACCATGGACTGGAGAGTTAGGGAATCCCACGGTCACTTACTTCACCTTACATTTTACACGCAGCCGTCTCCGATCATACAACCAGCAAGGTGATGATCAAAGGCACTTACACACACTTATGTTGCGGTGATCTCTGAATTGTCCAGGGATGACGAGGCCAGCATTCAGTATCTGACCTGAAAGGACAGGTCAGTGTGTTGCTCTCTTGGCAGGGGTAAGCAGTTGGGTCAGGCAGCTTCTGAGCCAAACAGAAGTTTTGGGGGACAGTGGACTCTGTGGATCAGCGATAGTGAATGACGTCCTTTACAGGAACTTGCTGGGTGAGATGTGATCGTTTTAGAGTGTCTTTCAATGCATCTTGACATTTCTAAACTGAATTGCTCAGTGTTTTGTGTAAATTTTTGGTTTTAGGTTATTTCTATTTTGTGTTATTTTGCGTGTGATGGCCATCTTTTAACATGGATGCTAGCTGGCACTGGGACTTTCTTTCTGTTGATTTGGACTAGTCCGTAAGCAGAAAGACCCTATGAACCCTCACCCTAATTGCCAGAACTTGGTAGGGGTACACACCTCAAGAACAGCTTGGCTGGTTGTTGCCAACATGCCTGTGAGAATGTCCTCTATCCTCTAGTGAGGTCTCCAGACAGCCCTAATGGATTTTGTTCAAGTCGTTAGCAGTCAGGGCACTATTCTGCTTTGGGAAACGTAGGATAGTTCGCAGTGGGAAGACCCCCCACCACTAGCCCAGTTTTCCAGAAGCCACCGAGCTTCCCACCAAGTGTTGATTCTTGCCACCAGTTGATGACAACTCGTGATGTGTCCCTCCACTAGCCACCGGCTCTGTCACTGTATATGGGATTCTTAGACTTTGCTCTCCCAGCTTGAAAACTGTGACGCCATCCTCCCTCTTTACAGCCCAGTAACAGATCTCCCCGTCGTAAGGCGATACTTTGGTTTCTCATGTGGCGCTATTTCACACACACGCTGATGAACTGTATGTACATAGGTACACGTACAGCGGGGGCTAATCGACCAGGACTTCTCGTACTAAAGTGTAGTGACATCAGCTAACAGTGACATTAACAAAATGACGCACTTATGGCTAGATTAGCTATTGGTTTTCCAGTGCTGATCAGCAGCAGTGTCCCTTCAGGCTTGCTTTCGTGCTGGGCAGGCATCATTGGTGCTGAAAGAACTGGACGGTCACAGCATAACTGTGAAACGCTAGGGCTGGAAGGAGCCTTAGCACAGTCAACAGATTTAGCCGACCTCCGGGCCAGATTTCCCTAGGGAATTCCAGTGGCCAATTCCTGCCTCCTTCCTTAGGTTTATTCCCCGTGTGTACATTGGCATGAGGGGCGGGAGGAGGGGAGAAAGGCAGTCGTTCTGGCCTCGCATCTCCTGTCTGTGCGCAGCGCTGCTGGCTGATCAAGGTCAGTTTTAAAGGAGGGCTGCTCTCCTGGTGTCAGGTGTGCCCCATACTCACTAGCCTGCTGGGCTTCCACAAATGCTAGAGCTGGTGACGCCGACCTGATTACCAGTCAGGTCTCCTCAGGGTTTACCCACATAGTTTTTTAACACTGCAAATCTTAGTGGGGAAAATGCTCTGCATGATGATGATCTTAATTAGGCAATTAACCCATTTTTATTGTAGAAAGAAACACACATAGGCAAACGATTACTTCACGTATTCCCACCATCCTTGGTTAACTTGCTCACGCTAAGTATGTATCTTTCCAGATTTCTGGAGACATACACGTATAAATACTTTCCTAAAAATACAAACATACTGTGAGTATCTTGGTGTCCGCTGAAACCTTTATCTTGTGCGTATAGGTGCGTATCCTTAAGACTGCATTACCTTCTTCTGTAGGGATTCACCAGAACTTAATTACCTGTCACCAGACATTTTTGTTGCACGAGCATTTACATACCGTAAACTCATCTAAAGCAACATCTTTGTGCCTTTGTCTCTGCTGCAGTTATTTCTTAGGATAAATGGACTTGCAAGGCTTAAAAGACTATGAGCATTTTTAAGGCTTTGCATTCTCTTTAGGGTGTATTTGTTACATCTTGCTTCCAAACAAATTCCTCTGTGTAGCCAGTCCCCCGTCTGCAGTTTTCAGCACAGGTGAAGACAGCCAGGACACCCCAGTCGACACTCCTGCCCAGTCTGTCAGCCTTCAGGTGGTTGAGCAGCTGGGGCATGACCTGAGAAGAGGACGACACGATGAGAGCCCTGCGCTGCGGCAAGGAACACTGCTTTCAATGGACCTTCCTCGCCAGAGACTGCAGGGCCCCTGGTCTTTTTGCTCGCTGGCTTTGACACTGAGAACCAATTACTATTGGGTACAGTCTTCACAATTCCTTTTTTTCCTCAAGCAACAAGTGTTACCTACCCCTCTGTACGGTTAGCAGATCCACAGGACAAGAGCATTTCTACCTAACCCAAATGGATTGTGACCCTAAAAATTCCTTTTGAAAAACCATTTGTCTTAATGACTATATCCACCTGTTTTCCTAACAAATCCACAAACTAAGACCAAACCTTACTAAGGCCTCTCAAACGCTCCTGTCACCAAGTACAAAGACCTTAACTGCCGAAACGAGAAAAGAAGGAATATTTACAATTACAAGGGAACAAAAGGCAGACACTAAAAATCACGATGTCACCACACTGGGAGTCCAGAGGGAAGAAGGAACTACGTGCCGGTCAGCAGATGATGTCCAGAGACGAGCAGACTGACAAGTCATCAGAAAAAGCATTTAATTTAGCGCACTACTGGACGAAACTGTAAGACAATTTCCTCCAGAGAATAAACCCGTGGGTGGGACGCACCTTCCGTGGTAACGACAGGACCCGTGTGCGTGTATTACTTCAGTGAAGTTTTGAGGCATTTAGTAAGATCACTTACGGTGATTATATATTAAAGTAGTCATTTAAGGTCATACCTGGAATTCAAATATTCTCTTGGCTCCACAGGGGCAATTTGGAATATCCTTTTCTTGAGGGATATTTTCACCAGAGATCCAGACGGGTGCAATCCCTCTGCCGTATCTGAGAACCTGCAATCAGCCAGCATCGTGAGCAGATCTCCACCATCTCCTCTGAGCTGCCAGCACGACTGGTAATAACCTGGGGGACTGTGATGAACACTCCCCCCGAAACCGTTTTACTGTTCCCCCACCTCAGACCTGGCACCACTAATGCTTTTTCAGTGTTATCAAAGCAGGCATTTTAGCTTATCTGACTCAGGATACTAAAATCCTATTTCGTAGATAATACGGTTAGAATCTGAATCCTAGGAATGTTCTGTGAGGGTCCCACCATAATCCTGTTTCTCCATTACCAGCTTCTGAATCCAAAATGTAGCCCAGAGTCTGCTTATTTTCACAGTAAAAGGAACCTCAGTTAAAAATTTTAAAAGGGACCAGGGGTGTCTGGGTGGCTCAGTTGGTTATGCACCTGAATCTTGGTTTCAGCTCACGTCATGGTCTCAGGGCTGTGGGATGGAGCCTCCAGGCTCAGCAGTGTCTGCTCGTCCCTCTCCCCTCCCCGTGTGTGTGTGCTCTTTCAGCATGCTCTCGCCAATGATAAACAAAATGCTGAAATGAAAAATTCTCCCTTGCTCTGCCCCCCCCCGTCCCTGCTTGTACTGCTCTCAAAATATATACATATGTGTTTCTAAAGAAATTTAAAGGGACAAATGTTAAATAATAACACAGTTGTTTAGATAAATATTAGAGATAAACTGCATTGTAACTGAGTGGCTTTCCTAGGTTTTTTTAAAAGCATGTGCATTATCAGGGCACCTGGGTGGCTCATTGGGTTAAGCCTCTGCCTGGAGGTCAGGTCATGATCTCAGGGTCCTGGAATGGAGCCCTGCATCCGGCTCTTTGCTCAGTGGGGAGCCTGCTTCCCCCGCTCCCTGCCTGCCTCTACCTACCTGTGATCTCTGCCTGTCAAATTAAAAAAAAAAAAGTCTTAAACAAAAAGACATATGCATTACTAAAAACTACCTTCGCAGTGTTTAGGACCTAGGTCTGTTCTCATGATGTTCTTCCCCTGGGTATTTATTTAATTCGGCGACTGCTTTTTAGGCATTTAGCTGAACTTTCTTCAGTGATTAGGTTTAGGACGAATGTCTTTAAGGGGAATGGTATTAATGGAAGAACAGAGGTGAAGAAGGGAGACATTTGCTGAGCACTTACTATGTGCCTCCAATTCCCCTTTCATCCTCACAACTAACCTCTAATTTTTTCACACTGTAGATGCAGTTACATCAGAGCTCTTCATGTAACTCTAGAATCGAGGATTCTAACCAACCCCAAAGCCATTTTTCTTCTCACAAAACCAGTGTCTGTGTTTACGTATCATGTTGGTTTTACAAGCAAAAGGTTCCTGTTGGATAAATGGGCAAAAATACCTGTTCCTTTCTTGCTGCCACTGGCGCAAACTGCCTGTATTACAAGCAACATCTTACTCATCTGTGTCCAGTGCCGTCTTTAAAATACGGACCCCACATGACAAAGAGCATAATCTGTAGTTTTTCAGTAATTACTGACAGGATCAGCAGACCATCTGGGTGAAGAATTCCCACTATAAGAGACTACCTTTATCGTAGTTACTTCTCAGGGACTGTACCCTGAAACCACCGCCTGAGAAGAACACAAAAAAGAGTTTACCTGTTCTGGCTCATGGGCTATTTTAGTTTTAAACTTCTGGAAAATTTTATCTTCCTTGGATTCGTGTTTTGCCATGGAATCCAATTCCTCCTCAAGTGCTTCACCTGAAAAATACCGGCACAACTGTTACGGCAACAGAACTAGTGCCTATGACCTGGTACTTCCCACATGCTGAGGGCAGGAAATCCCAAACAACCGAGATCGCAAATGCCCCATGTTCCCCACAGGCTATTTCCTATTTTAATACCTTTTGTTTTCACTACTGCCCTTAAGCTGCCTGGCCCGTCCCCGGGTCACGTTCACTCAGGTCTTCTCCCAGCGGGTCTACTCAGTCCGCCATCGCGCACTCTGTGTTCTCTCTGCCCACTCCTCTCCTGGAATCCCAGCTCTCTGAACCACTGTTGTCCTCAACAGGATTTAATCTGTGTTCCATGGACCAAAGTCTATTTTTGTTATCATCAGAATAGGAACTATAAACCAGTAAGGTGATATTCTAAAGACTTCAGACTCTAAAACCCAATTTTGTGGTAGTTAAGAGCTCACATTCTGGAGTCAACAACACGGGAGCTCAAACTGCAGTTCTGAATCTTTAGCAACTTTGGTTACATGACCATGTTACCCAGAAAACCTCAAATTCTCAATGCAAAATGAGGTACAGTTTCTAACTCCCTGTACTGCTCCCAGGATTTGTAATGAGATCGTGCACAAAAAGCCCTTGATGCAGAGTAAGACCTGGACAAATGCTGGCTACTAACCCTTCTCTTAGGTATCTGGTCGACCTAGATACTACATTTACCATACCATCATCACCTCTAGGTAACCTAGAAAATTGGGTAGATGAGAGAAACATTTAAAGGGCACCTGCTCGCCAAACACTACGCCAAGTGTCTCCCATGTTTGACCTTGACTTGAGAAATAGATCTGGGATCCAGAGGAGCTTGCCAGGTTTACAGCATCTTGTGGAGGAGCCCTACCCAAATGACCACCTGGATACTTACCCTGACATATCTTCATCAGAACCAGAATCCACCTGACACATATGCCAAGGAGGAGAGGGATAGGAAGGGTACAGTCACGTGACAGTGTTTGAGAATCACAGGCTACAGGACTCCAAAGTGAGTTCACTTCCTGTCAGTACCGACCTCTCTTTCTGACGTACTGAGCCTTTTCTTTCCAGCCTTTTACTTAATCACTTAGTGAATCAAGTTCTAAATCTGGTTCCTCACCCATGCTCCCCAAGATTTCTGATTCATTTTCTTTTTCAACAACTTCAGGGGTAATCTCATCTTCTGTTTCTATTACAATTTCAAATTCTGGAAAAAGGAAGTTGTGGTCTGGAATTGTTCTGTCCAAATAATCTGAAACAAGAAAACATAACTAATATCATTATTAATCATACAGTTTTAAAGAGGATCCAGTCGTCTCCCGTTTCTAAAGTATATTGCATGCAGCAGCCGTTTTCCCTAATAAATCAACCCACACAGTCCCTGCAATTTAGGTCGTGAATTAAACGCCTGTATTAAAGCAAGTTTGGGACGTAACTGAGCAGGCAGGACCTCAGGGCTCCTCATCACAGAGGTGTCCACGGTATCCCTTACTAGGGTTCTGAAAAGCAGAATGCCTTCTCTAATCTTAACTTTTAATCTCAAAACAAAAACCTTGGGCTGACCGAGGCCACGAAACTGAGCTAGGACTTCCGATGAGCCGCTCACCGGACTGTGTGCAAGCCTGCTTGTGGCCGGATCTCCAGTCCAGAGTCTGGTGCTCCCTGCTGCAGTAATGTGCCTTGTGGCATCTGGAGCACGTTTTGGGGCCTAAACAGCCACAAACCCTGCAGAGATGAGCCCCGGACGGGAGCTGGAGGCGCACGCGGTCTCCCGTCTCTGCAGGAGGGTCCTCGGAGGGCGGCTCGTACGAGTAAAAGTCGTTTTTCCTGGGCAGCTGATTCCTAAAAACTGAGAGAGGAGGAGGAGGAATGTCAGTGTCACCGATAGGACAACCCCGCATGTCGGAGCCTCCGGCCCCCGGGACTGAACGGAAACAGAGAAACGGGAGCTTTTTGACTTCAGGGATCGGATCTTCTGTCGGGGCACGAAGCCAGTTCGGCACCGCAGCAGTCGGAGCCGGTCTCCGTCGGGCTCCGGGTTCCGACTCCGGGTTCCGTCACGCGACGGCAGAAGGGCGGGGGCGCCGTGCGGGCCCGGCTGTGCGGACGACGGTCCTTGCTGTCGGGGGAAGCGAGGCGCCTGCCTCGGCCCGCACCGACGCGCCCAGGGGAGGCGGCGGGGGGGCGCGCGGGACCCCGACACTCCCCGCCCCCGGCCGCCGCGCGGGACTCCCCCGCCCCCGCCCCCGGCCCCGGCCGCCGCCGCCGCTCACCGCGCAGGCCCGCGCAGCACGGCGGCGCCCGGCAGCAGAAGAGGAAGAGGCCGCGGTGGAAGGCGTCGGCGCGGCCGGGCAGCGGCGCGTACAGCTGCAGCAGGAAGACCAGCGGGCGGCCGCACAGCGCGCAGGCCAGCTCCTCCGGCCCCGGCAGTCCGGCCGCCCCCAGCCACGCCGGCCGCCCGCCCACCTTGCTTGGGAACTGCTCGCTGCGCAGCCGCCACGCCGGCGCCGCCTCCACGAAGCCCAGTTCAATCGCACCGGCGGCCGCCATGCGGCGAGCGGGGCCGGCGTGCGCAGGGACGCCCTCCGCGGCCGGAAGGCGGAAGTCATCGCAGAACCGGATATCCGGAGCGGGGGTGGGGGGGGGAGCGGGAGCGGAAGCTGCCCGGGAGAGGGGGCGGGACTAAGGAACTGACTTCCGGCCCCGTGATCGGGGGCGGGGCGAGGAGTTGAATGATCCCGGAAGAGGCGTGTGCGAGTTCGCCGAGGAGTTCGACGGTGTCTCGAGTGTCGCTTGTGCCCCTTCTCCGCCTTTGGACGTGGGGCCCTTTGCCACGTCGGACACGGTCTTTTATTTTTTTAAGTAAAAATGGACAATAAGATTCCAGTTCCAAATGCAGCAAGTCTGGCGCTTGGCAGCCTGCCGCGGAGCCCGTCCCTGCTCCTTCGAGGGCGGCCCCCCCGCCGCGCCGGTGACCCGCGGGGAGGGCCGGGCCGGCCGCGCCGCGAGCGAGTGGAGCCTCGGCCCCGCCGCTTCTGTTTCCAGGGGTCACTTTGTAGCAGAGTTGCGTCTGCGTTTCCTCCCTTCCGAGAGCGCGTGTCTGATCCTCCCCAAACTGGAGCGTGAAGACGCGGGGACGGTCTTCCGTCTCGGGGTCGCGCTGGGCCGGGCTTGGCTGCCCGGAGGGCGTGTGGGTCCCTCGTAGAGTCTGGAGCAACGAGATTCAGTTCTGTTTTGCTGAAGGAGAAACAACACGAGAATGTTTATCTTTTACAAGTTTTTAAAAGATTTTATTGACTGACTTGCGGGAGAGAGCGCGGAGTGAGCGAGAACACGCTGAGCAGGGATCCCAGCAGCCTGGGACCTTGACCCGAGGCCCCCGGGAGCCTGAGAATGTCTATTTTTAGCAACTAGGTTCTTGAAATGGAGGAAGCCCCCTCCCTTCCAAGTAGGGTATTTGTAGATGTGAACTGCGTTCTGAGGGAGAAAAACCAGGTTCTTCTCTGTCGGTCGAGGTCCGGGAACCGTGCGTAAAAGCAGATCGTTGAAGAATGTTCTGCTTCACTCCAGGGAGGACTGCCTGCTCCGACCCAGTTTTACCCATCAAACTTGTCCTTCCAGCAGTGCAGCCTCAGATTGCTTAGAAAATCCAGTGACTTTTCACACCTCCCGTCTGTGACATACTCTCCTCTCTTCTGATACACATAATTCAATCATATGAAGATGAGATAATACCAGAGACACTCCTTCAAAACAACCCCACTTGGGAGATCTGTTTCAGTTCCTACTGTAGATCCCTCTGCTTTTTATCTTTAATGACTGAACATTTGTTACTTGGAATCAGTGTGTCACGAATTGTAGCATATGTTTAGTGGGCAAATGTTCAGATCTGTCTGCCCTTCTTTTCCCTAATTTACTGTCAGATCAGCTGTAGCCTATGGCTCGGCTTTAGTTTCTGTCTTCATTACAATGGATCTGAAAACATCAGCTTTCATTTCAGAAATCGATACCATCTCCACTCCTCTCCCAAAGTCTCCAAGTGGATGTTCTCCAATGTGACCTTTCTGGCTAAAGAAGCCCAGAGCCTGCCCCCTTGAAGAAGGTATACATGTTTAAGGCCCCCAGCTCTGGGGTCCTGCTTCCAGCTTCTGGCAGTGAACCTCCTCATGCCCTGTCCCCTGTCCCTATAGCTCCCTGGATCTGTTCTTGCAGACAGTGGAGAAACCCTCCATGGTGGGACACAGGGTCACCTACTACATCTTCACTGACCAGCTGGCTGCTGGGCCCATGTGCCCCTCTGGGAGAGGCAGATGTTGGTGGTCCTCATGGTAACCACAGGGTTACCTACTATGTCTTCATCGACCAGCCGGCTGCCAGGCCCGTGTTCCTGTCCGGGAGGGCTGAAAGATAGTGGTCTTCATGGTGAGACACAGGGTCACCTGCTACATCTTCACTGACCAGCTGTCTGCCGGGCCCTTGTGTCCTCACCAGGAGGGCTGGAGGGTGGTAGTCCACCTCCCCACACTGGCAGGTTGTGTCCGTGGAGCACATGGTGATGGTCAGCTGCTTCTGCGAGCAGGACTTCCTCCGTGAGGTGGACGACTTGGTGTGCAGGCGTAGACCTGAAGTTCTGTGATGACATGGGTGTGGAGATCCTGTCCCCCCTCTTTGGCACCCTGTACCCTAGTTCCTACTGGGTAGCCTGCAAGGACTTCAGCTATGAGTGCCAGCCGTAGTCCCAGGCCCACACCCCCAGGGATCAGGGAAACATTTACTACCTGGGGCCTTTTTTTAGGGTATTGGTGGTGGAAGTTCACTGACTGACCTTGGCCCGTCACCATGAGATGCAGGGCGACCTGGCCAGTGGGATGGAGGCCATGTGGCATGACAAGAGCCACCTGAGCAGGTACCTGCTGGATCACAAACTCACCAAGATGCTATCCCCGGAAGACCTGTGGGACCTGCAGTGGCTGGGCTGTCCCTGGAGGACCTGTGGGACCCACAGCTGCTGGACTGTCCCTTGGAGAACCTGTGGGACCTGTGGCTGCTGTGCTGTCCTCTGGAGGGCCTGTGGGACCTGCAGATGCTGGGCTGTCCCTGGAGGATCTGTGGGATCCGCAGCTGCTGGGCTACCCACCACCCCCTCCCCCATCATGAAGAAGCTGAGAGACATGGCTGTGCCCAAGAATCACCAGGACACCAGGAACATGTGAGGGGCTGCCCCCGTTTCCATCCAGGGATGCTGCCAGTGGAGCCATCAGAGCAGGTTTCTTCTTCCGTCCCTTTGAGGGAGACTGTGAGGCCCAGATGTCCAGGGCCCCCAGCCACACCTGAATATGGAAGGCCTGCCTGGGGACACAAGTTCCTCTCTTTGTGGTCACTACATTTTGATAGCTTCTGGGTCATTGGCAACTGTGAACAGCTCCAGTTTTATATCAGATGTTTTTCTGTGTCAATGCTGAGCAATCATCTTTAAAAAGAACAGTCGAGAGAAAAGGTTTCCTCCCTGGTTCTAAACAGACACATCTTGGTGGGGCTGGGAGTGGCCCTGCAGCCACCGTGGAGTCAGAACGGGCCCTGGCTGGGTCTTCCCTCCCAGTCCCATGGGGCTTCAGGGTCAAGGGTGTGCCCAGCCACCTGTTAGACCCCCAGTCCCCTGACTGCCAGAGGCCTTGGCTGTGGCCGCTAGCTCAGCCTCCAGGAGAATGGAACCCTCTGGGTTATACGTGGTTCCTGCCTTGGTTTTAAGCGGCTATTTCTGTGCTGGTATTTGTAATGGCTCCGCCGGGATGTGCATCCTGTTGGGACTCCTCAGTGCCCACTGGTGGGTTTGCACTTGTGCCCCCATCTGCCTGCACTGTGTCTTCGAAAGCATTCACTGAGTGCCTACTGTGAGCTCAGTCACCAAGGAGGGGCAGAGTGTGAGAGTGAGAACTAAGATACAGGATCCCTGCTCCAGGGCCCTCCTGGGACTCCCGATGACCCAGTCCTCCTGACTCACTTCTTTCCTACTGTGGTGTAACAGACATGTAACCGACTCTGTTAAGCATGTTTCAGGGTCAGTTCAGTGGCAATAAGTATGTTCGCTCTTCTGGACCGGCCACCGCCATCCACTGCCATAACTTTGTCCTCACCCCAAACTGATCTCTACTCACCCTCACCCTAACCCTCCATCTCCCCTCCCCTGCCCTGGCACCCACTAGCTCACTGCACCTCTATGAATCGGTGCTCTCCGTCCCTCACAAGTGGGGTCCTTCAGTATCAGTCCTTTGGGGACTGGCTTATCTCCTGTAGCATAATGGCCTCAAGGTCTGTCTCCATGAGCCTGGAGCTGACCCACTTTTCCCCCAAAGGCGTGGCTCAGTCCCTTCCTGTCTACGCCGAGCCTCCTCAGTCCCCTCTGTCCCCCTCGTCTTCCTTCTCAGCCTGAAAATGATCCCAACCAATCTGCAGCTTTGAAGACATGTTCAGTCCAGATGCCAGGAACATCCCCCAGGGGTCTCAGGCCTCACCTACCCCATCTGCCCATGTGAGGCACCTGCACCCCCCACCAGCTGGCCACCTGCTCCTCCCATAGGTGTCCCCATCTCAGGAGAGGGAAACACCAAGTCCAGACCTTTGGAGTCCTCTGTGACTTCTCGCTTGCCACCAACTCTCCCAGGAGTGAGGTGGCTGCCTTCAGATGCTCCTCAGTTACTCCTGTGCCTCTGGTGTCTTCCTGGAACCCTGACCTGGCTGTTCTCAGACAGTTCGCCCAGCGGTACCTGCACTTTCTGGGAGGTAGATTTGCTGGAGTCCACAGTGTGTCCTGGTGCCCCACCTTTTTGAAGGCACATTGTCGGGGCTGTCCGAGGACCCAAGACTGTGGGTCTGTGGCCTGGAGGGATCTAAGCAGAGCTGGTGGGGTGGGAGGGCTGCGGGGCACAGAGGCGTGTTTCAGAAAGCTTGCCATGGTCCCAGGCATCCTACAGGTTTTGCATCAAAGCCCTGAGATCTTTAAAATGCCAGCAGTGTTCCAGTGTGGGCCAGAAAATCACAAGTCTCTGCACCCAACACCACCTAAACTATTGGCCCTTTCTTGTCACTTGAGCTGAATACAAAGGATTGGGAGTGGGAGCTTGAGGGCAGGTCCTGAGTCAGACTTTGTGTCTGGGGCACAAAGGCCATCCAGACAAGCTTGTGCCGAGCCTGAGGAGGGGGCCTGTGTGGAGACCCCAGCTGCAGACACTGCTGTCTCCTGATGCCCCCTCAGCCCACCCCAGTGCACCTGCTGCTGGGAGAGCCCCTGCCCCCTCCTCTCTGTGGAGGACTCTCTCTTGCTCCAGGGGTGCCTCCTCCCCTGCCAGTCACTGCCAGCCTGCAGCATGGGAGGGTAGATACCCTGATGACCTCCAGCCCTGGGGACAGAGCCAGTGCGGGTGGGGTGTGGCCTTCCAGCTGGCTTGAGCGCCAGGCCCCCACCGTGCTCACTCTCCTGTGGGCTCAGTGGACTACGCCCTCCCTTAGGCTCCTTAGGCCCAAGCCGTCCCCTGCTCAGGGACCATTCTTGGCCCAGGCTCCACACATTGGGATTGGGAGCAGATCATCTGGACCTTCTGGACTTGTGCTTCCATGCCCATGACACGGGCACAGGCTGGCCTCACAGACTCGTCAGAGGAGACCCAGTGCAGGAAGATGCAGGCCACTACATGGGAGGTGCCAAGTGACCCCAGAGGGAGCACCCAGGCCTTGCACAAAGCACCAGGCTCAAGGGACCCAGAGCAGGACCTGGGCACCAGGCCACAGGGCATGGGGAGTCCTGGTGGGGAGGCCCTGGCGAGGGGTAGGAGTCCATGGAAGTGTCCCAGAAGAGGCAGGAGACAAGGAAGGCAATAGGACTGAGCTTCCCCGGAGGTCGATGGAAGAGTCAGAGGATCACACAGACCTTTGGGTAAGCTCAGAGGCCCTGGAGATGTTGGCTGAAATGTTATTTGATTAGAAAAGATGTGTCACAAACCCTCAGTTAACATTGAATGAGTTACTCTTTGTTGCTTCTAGGAATCAGTGTGTATGGGCCATTAGAACTCACACTGCATGAAGTCTAGGATATATTTACTTTTCATCATATTTCAGGACTAGATTTTTCCTGAGGAAATGCTAAGCATGTGTCTTTCCATTCTTTTCTTTGTGGAATGGGCCTCTGTTTTCAGGAGCAGATTCCTGGTGCTCATCACCACTGTGAGACCTGAGGATGACCCTTGTCACCCCCCACAGTGGATGTGACCACATGGGTGAGGGGTGCTCACTGATGAAGCCCCAGTGCTCAGTACAGAGCAGGGACCCCAGATCCTTGGCTGAATGAGGGAGGGCATGCGGGAGGATGGGAGGGAGGGAAAGAGAGAGGGAGGGAGGTTGGGACAGAGGGAGGGGAGAGAAGGAAGAGGATGGGAGGGAGGGAGGGAGGCAGGGAGGGAGAAGATTGAAGTCAGGGAGGGAAGGGAGGGGTAGAGGGGAAGGAGAGAGGGGGGAATGAATGATGGACTGAATAAATGAGGTAGGTAGGGAGGGAGTGAAACCGCAGAAGTTGGTCCACACATCAGGAGCCATTATTTTGGGTGAGATCTGAGGGAATCACAGCTCAGTCCCTGAATGGTGGCTCGGGGCTGGTCCATCTGTCCTCCCAGTGCTGACCTTCCTTCTCCTGGCGCGCTGTCATTCTGGATCCTGTCTACGTCCTCCTTCAACTATTATGAATGTCCCCAGAAGCAGGGTGGCAGGAGTGGGTTAGGAGGGTTAGGGTTAGCCATGATCCTGTGCCCCAGACAGCACTGAGAAAGTAGCCCCAGGACATTGTGTCATGAGGACTGGGATGAGGATCCCCTGCATCTCCTTGGGCATGAACACTGTTCCATTCCCTGCTGTCTCCACCACTGCTGTGCCAACTACTACTGAAAACACATCCGTGACCCACCGAGCCAGAGTTTCTGGGGGTGAGTCCCAGGCTGAGCCCTGCTAGGTGATAGGTGCACCTGTGGCCCGGGATGGGCGCCGCTCACTGTTGTCCTGGACAGGGGTGCCTGCCCCCCTTCTCTCCAGGGGCCCTGCATTGGACCTCTGCTTCCTCACGGTCTCCCCAGGGCTGCTGGACCCCAGACCAGATACCTGCCAGTCCGAGGGTGACCAGCACTGCCTCCCCAGGGTTTCCTTTGCCTGAGTCCTTCCCCGGGAGCTCCCGCATCTCCTGACACATACTCCCTGTGTGCCTCTCCTCCCCCTTGAACTTGCACGTGTCTAGTCTCTGTCCCTTGTCTCTGTCCCTGTGGGACCCAGTGACTTGGAGCATGGATTGGAGCAGACCCATGGGAGACCTTTCTCCGGCCTAGGGTTGGGAGCGATGCTTTTGCCCTCTGCCGTGTGTCTTCCAGCTTTCTGCATTTCCCTGGTTTCTGTGTGGGCCACAGGAGGAAAGAGCCATGTCCTGTCTGGGGACAGACTCTGGTGTCCCAGCAGGAACAGGGGCCTTGGCCCCGAGATTGTGCCCAGAATTCCTAAAGGGGTCCCTAGGAGGACATCTCCTCTGTAATCCATTGGGCATCTCAACAACCAATAAGGGAAATTCTATGTCAAACAGAGAGAAGAAACAGAAACCAAACCAAACCAAACCCAACCCCAAAGAAGGGCCCTTTGAAAATAGGTGCAGACACAAAGGCACCTATTGAGGGATTCCACTTCCAGAAACCTCCAGAACACGTGCAGGACCAGAAAGAGAAAGCAGCTTAGGGTTGCGAGGGGCCAGGCTGGGGGAACAAAGGGCAGGAGGGCTTGGGCTCAGGGTCTCGTTTGGGGAAGGAGGTAGCCTGCAACGATGTTCTGTGGTGTGGTGGCCCAGCGTTGGGAATGCACTTCATGCTCACGACGTGTTCAAGGGAAAACAAGAACTTTTATTTAAAATAAATAATACACGGCATACAGGAGATGGACGGCGACGATAACGGTGACTCCATACAGGAGAGGAAGAACACAAGGGGAGGGGATGAGAGATTCTGGGGGGATGTCGGGGTCAGGGGATGGAACTGCTGGCATTTTTATGGGGAGATCTCCCCGCAGAGTTGTGGGCCCTGGATGCGGGTCTGGGAGTCCCGCAGGAGAAGGTGTTGGGGCAGGGTTTGGGCTAGGGACAGGGACAGGGTCAGCAGTAGTGGCCAGTGCAGGATCCAGAGCAGGAGCTGGGTCAGAGTCAGGAACAGGAGCACAGGCAAGGTCAGGGAAAGGGGCAGGAGCAAATGATCGGGACTGGGTCTGGGGCGGGAACAGGGGCCTAGGCAGGGCCAGGAAAAAGGGAGGTGTTCCTGGCAAGGCCAGGGGAAGGGATGGCAGCAGTTGAAGGGGAAGACGCAGGGGCAGGGGCTGGTTCTGGGGCAGGAACAGGGGCTCAGGCAGGGAAATTGGAGGCGTTCCTGGCCGGGGCAGGGGCAGGGGCAGGGGGAGGGGCAGGGGCAAGACCAGGGGTAGGACCTGGGTCTGGGGCAGGTGCAGGGGCAGTGGCCCTGGCAGGGAAAGGAGAAAGGACAGGGACAGGGAAAGGGGCAGACGCAGGGGCCGGGGAAGGGGCAGGAGCAGGAACTGGGGCAAGTGCATTGGTGATGACTGGTGCAGGGTCAAGGGCAGGAGCTGGGTCTGGGGCGGGAACAGGGGCCTAGGCAGGGCCAGGGGAAGGGATGGCGGCAGTTGAAGGGGAAGACACAGGGACAGTGCCTGGGTCTGGGGCAGGAATAGGGGCACAGGCAGGGAAAGTAGAGGCCTTCCTGGCAGGGGCAGGGGCAGGGGCAGGGGCAAGGGCAGACTCAGGGGCAGGGGCAGGGGCAGGGCCAGGGGCAAGAACAGGGGTAGGACCTGGGTCTGGGGCAAGTGCAGGGGCAGTGGCCCTGGCAGGGAAAAGAGAAAGGACAGGGGCAGGGGCAGACGCAGTGGCAGGGGAAGGGGCAGGAGCAGGAGCAGGAACTGAGGTAAGTGCATTGGTGATGACTGGTGCAGGGTCAAGGGCAGGAGCTGGGTCTGGGGCAGGAACATGGGCACCGGCAGGGAAAGTGGAGGCCTTCCTGGCAGGGGCAGGGGCAGGGTCAGGGTCAGGGACAGGGGCAGGGTCAGGGTCAGGGGCAAGAACAGGGTTAGGACTTGGGTCTGGGGCAGGTGTAGGGGCAAGTGCAGGGGCAGGACCTGGGTCTGGGGCACGTGCCCGGGCAGGTGCAGGGGCCGTGGCCCTGTCAGGGAAAGGAGAAGGGATGGGAGCAGGGAAAGGGGCAGGGGCAGGAGATGGGGCAAGTACAGGGGTGATGGCCGGTGCAGGGTCAAGGGCAGGAGTTGGGTCTGGGGCAGGAACAGGGGTACAGGCAGGGGGAAGGGAGGCTGTCCTTGCAGGGACACGGAAAGGGGCAAGGGAAAGGGCAGGAACAGGGTTAGGACCTGGGTCTGGGGCACGTGCCGGGGCAGTTGCCGGGGCAGTGGCCCTGGCAGGAAGAGGTGAAGGGATAGGGGCAGGGGAAGGGGCAGGGGCAGGAGCTGGGGCAAGTGCAGAGGTGATGGCTGGTGCAGGGTCAAGGGCAGGATTTCAGCCTGGGGCAGGAACAGGGGCAGAGGCAGGGGAAGGGGAGGCTGTCCTGTCAGGGGCGCGGGAACGGGCAAGGCAAGGGGCAGGAACAGGTGAAGGACCTGTGTCTGGGGCAGGTGGAGGGGCAGGTGCAGGGGCCTTGGCCCTGTCAGGGAAAGGAGAAGGGATAGGAGCAGGGGAACGGGCACGGGCAGGAGCTGGGGCAAGGGCAGGGGTGATGGCCTGGGAAAGGTCAAGGGCTGGAGCTGGGTCTGGGGCAGGAACAGGGACCCAGGGAGGGGTCGGGGAAGGGGTGGGCCCAAGGGAGGATCTGGGTCAAGGGCCAGAACAGGAGCACAGGCAGGGGCAGGGGCAGTGGGAGTCGCTCTGGCAGGGCCAGGGGCAGGGGGAGCGACAGGAGCAGGGGTGAGGGCAGGAGCAAGAGCAGGAGCCAGCTCTCCCTGGACAGCATCAGCATCTCCGTGGGCAGGCGCCCGGGCACCTGTGGGCTCCCGGTCTCCCGCCGAAGTGACTCCAGACACCATCTGCCCCTCCCGAGTTGCTGAAGTTGGGAGTGGGTCTAGCTCCTCCGCTGGAGAAGCTGGGAGAGGAGAGAAGGTCACCCGCGGGCCTGCCTCTCCCTGTGGCTTTGCAGAGACCGAGCACAGCCCGGGGTCTCCCGGAGAAGCCACAGCCACGAAGGAACCCTCCCCGGGACGTCTCCCCGACTGCAGTCCACCCCCTGGGTGCTCCGAGCCAAGTCGAGGGTCCCGGCCCCACAGCAGCCTGTGGGGCTTCTCCCTGTGGGGCCCAGCACCGACCCCTCCCCACACAGCCACAGGCACCCCACCCCAGCCTTCTCACCCTCGGACTTGGCCTCCGTGCGCTCCGTGTCCAGGCCCGCAGTCCAGTGGAGTCCCGCGGGCAGTGGTCTGGGAGGTAGCGGAGGCCTTCCCAGGGCCGGGGACTCCGGGGTCGGGGAGGAGTGCGTGTCTTCCCGCCTCCTTCCTCGTTCATCCGTGGCCTGCCAAGGCAGAGACGGGGAGTGTGCAAGAGGCGTCAGAGCCCTGCCCGGCCGTACCCACCGTCCCCCTGCCCAGTGCCCCTGCCTCTCCCAGATCCCACGCAGCAGACCTGTGTGTGCACAGCCCCGCACCTGGGTCGGTGACCCGTCCCTGCAGGGTCTCAGGATCAACCCTGGGCAGAAGGGTGCAGCCCCCACACCCCGTCCCACCTCGCCAGCCTTAACCTGGGGTGTGAACATGACCTGCCCACCAGGCATCTGACCCCTCATCAGCCTGCTCCTGCTCGGGGCGTCTCCACCCCCGATGAGCTCTCTTCACACACACACACACACACACACACACACACGGGGAGGAGACCTAGGCCTACACAGGTCAGTCAGAAGGTGTGGGGCTGTCTGACTCTGAGCCTCCCGGGGTGTCACCTTTCGATTCTTTTTGCCAAAGGGCCAGAGTCGTCGGGGAAGCCTGACACGACCTGCCCAGTGAGGGGACTTGTCGGGCGGGCGAGCTCCCCTCTGCCTGCATCCTCTGGGCTTCGGTACGCAGCACCAGAACATGTCGCTTCCTTCAGGATCTGCCCAGAAATGAGCTGGGCAGGGGGCTTTGCTCTGGAATGTGGGTGCCTGGATACGTGGGTTCCAATTCCGTTGGGCTCCGTCGTCAGGGAAGTGAGGTCACCACTGCCTGGGGGCTCCTTACCCGACTTCCTGCTCCCACCAGAGCTCCCTGAGGGCGCCCCTCCCCCAGCTGCTCAAGGCTCACCCTCCACACCATGCCCTGTCCATCCAGTGGCCCCCACACAGCCTCCCCACAGCCCCTGGGAGGCCTGGGTGCAGCTGTTGTCCCCGCTGGGGGGGCACAGAGCTGGGTTCAGACCGGGCTCCTGCTCCTGCCCAGGACTGTGAGCCCGCACACACCCTGTGGCTGTCAGGGCCTCCCCAGTCTCCCCGTCTGCACGCTGGGGGTGTTCTGGCTTCTCCTTCTAGGGATGCCATCAGGGGTAGGACCTCTCCATTCGTTCCATCCCCGCTCTCCCAGGAGGCTGGTGCACACACTTGGCCAGGCACGGGTGAGCCAGGGGCTGGGCGGGGGCATGGAACACAGCCCAGAGGGGCCTGGATCTGCTCTGGGATCCAGGCCAAGCCACCCTCCTCTTGCCTGTATCCCATCCCCCGTGGCAAGGTTGCAGAGCATGGCTTCTGACCTTGGTGACACAGACTTCCCGGGGCTCCCATTAGGTTGAGGTCCAAGGGCCTCGACTGCGCCCATGTGCTGGCCAGCCCCCACAGGGGACCCCGGGCATTCCCGAATCCGTCCTCCCAGGGTGGATGGCCTGTGGGACTGAGAAGGGGACAAAATGTTTGGCTGTCATTTCCCAGCCGATGGAGGAAAGTCTGGGACTTCTGGTTCCCTCTCTCCTGTGCTCAGTGTCTGTCTCTGTCTTTGTCTTTGTCTCTGTGTCTGCGTCTGTCTCTGTTCGTGTGTGTCTCCCAGGAGCAGGATCTGTGGGCTCCAGGGCTGATGGGAGAAACCTCCGAAGTCTCCCTTGTCCCTGTTTCCCTCTCCTGGGCTGGTGCTTGGTTCCTTGCTAAGTAAGGCCTTCTCACCCTGAGCAGGGCACTGACTCTGGAACCTCTTCCCAGTGGGGACCCTGAGGCTGCAACAAGGAGGGTCCTGCCCTTGGTCCCCAGACCAGGGGTCTAGTGCTCTGCCACATTCGGCAAGCCCACAGTGTCAGCCCCCCGAGCCTCCAGGCTGTCTTCTGCTCAGAAGGACCTCGAGGGAGTCCAAAGCATTTTCCCAAGACTGGGAGCACAGTGGGTCAGGGATAGAGATTCAAGGACAACAGGCTCTTCTATAAGCCTGTGGGAGACTAGGGACACCCTGTCTCTATGGCCCCATTGATAGAAGAGTAAGGGGAGGCCTTCGGTGTTGTAGCCCTGTCCACACGGGGAGGGGGTACCTTTTCCTACTTCCAGTAGTCCAGGGTGGTGATGGACACCAGGCCCCAGACCCTGTCCCCACCCAGTGCCCTGGCAAAGCCCCTGGGCCCCTTGGGCCTCTTGACCATCAACCCTTCCTGTCTCCCCTCTCCATGCTATGGATCTCGGTTTTTGCCAGGAGTCCTGAAGCCCCTGACCCCATGGCCCAGCTGTTTCCAACCTCTTTCTTCTTTCCCCCTTGTTACCCACCATTTTCCCAGGGTGTCTCCCCCTCTGACCCTTAGCTGGGCAGTGTGGTGTGTGTGTGCGTGCGCGTGCGCTCGTGGGCGCGCTCAAACACATATGCCTCTAGCTGTCTGGAGATGCCCGAGGTCATGTCCCCACATGGGATGGAGTGGGTAGCTCTCCCCAAGGATCTGAGGAGCTCTCACCCTCCAAGCAAACCTCATGAGAGGGTCAGGGCTTGCCTAGGACTGGAGGGAAGCTCTGCTCCTTGGACTCTGTACCCGTCTTTTGTCCTGGGACAGTCCCTGCCTCTCTTGAGCCCAGGTTCCCAACTATCCCTGAGGATTGGTCATGGAAATGCTTGAACTTGGCCGTTGCTCCAGGGGTAGGCGGAGGTGGAGGAAAGGTACACCAGGTACACAGACCTCCATTCCGAGAGGGCCAGGTGTACCCAGGAGACCTGCACACAGTCCCTGTACCATGACCCAGCCTTGCAGTGGATGTGTACGCGACCCATGGCTCTGTACCTGAGTGGTCCCTCATGTGCCCTCATCACTGCCAAGTGCTCTGTGACTTCAAAGTCTGCTGAGCATCAGAACCGTGCCTACCCTGGGAAGCAAGGCTCAGGGTGCAAGGCCAGGTTGGTTGGACATCTGGGGATGCAAAAGTTACTGATTTCCCCCCACCTAGCTGGTCTGGAATTCAGACTCCATTACAGGGCCCAGCTAAATGCAGGGTTGAGCCAGAGGACTTGGCGACACCAGTGGAGGCCTAGTCAGGGCAGGACGAAGATCAGTCTACCCCTTCCAGTTCTCCTCCCCTCCTTCTGCTTGTCTTCCTGGCTGTGCCCTGGGACAGAGGTCTAGCCTGTCCCTGGATTCAGCCCTGGCTAGAGTCAGAGGGGTGGGAAGGAGGGCAGGAAGGAGGGGGTCACCACCAGGATGCCCAAGTGTGAGGGTGTTGTTACCGTAATGAGGGACCCTGTGGACACTCATGGATTTTTAGCCATGAGCAGTGGCCCCAGGACTCGGCCCCTGCCCCATCCTTCACCCTCCATGAGGTCCCGCATTTCCCCCAGCCCAGTCCTTGTCTGCAGCCAGTCCTCCCTCCAGCCCCAGGGAATTCTGCTGCTCCAGGAGGCTTTTAACTCATTACAAGTTGGAGCCGTGCCAGCCCTATGGGGCCTGATTTTAGGTCCTGGAGTCCCACAGTGAGGAGAGGTTATGTGGCACAGGAGCAGGGAGAGGGCAGAATGGACTCTCCCTGGGGGCCATGGCTCCCTGGTCTGCACAGACCCTGTTGTGTGCTGGCCCCTAGGGCACCCATACTCCAGCTCCCAGGCAGGCTCCGGAAGGGACACCAGAGTGTGGCTTGTGCTAGCTCAGACTGTCACTCTGTCCTATAGCTACAGCCTGTCCTGCCAGCGGGACTCCCTCTCCCAGTTGGTCAGCAACACCCTCAGAGCCAAGAACAGCCCATCATCCAGCTCAGGGGCCAGTGTGTGGCCGGGCAGGCAGGGGAGAGCTCACCCTGGGCTCAGGGAATCCCTGGCTGGGCTAATGGTGGCTCGGGAGGGCTGGCCTTCCAGCCCCTCTGCTGAGCAGCCCTGTGACTGGAGTCATTTGCCTCCCCTCTCTGGGCCTCACTCTCTGCCTCTGTGCAATGCAGTGATCCTGAGTGATCGATCACTCCTGTGGCAGGAACATATGGGATGCTGGTGATTGACCTATTGTGGGCACAGGGTCTGGATTGCAGAGTGCTGCGGGGGATGGTGCTCAGTGTTGCCAGTGAGCACCCCTCCTCCCCAAGCCATTCAGCCCTTCCACGCAGCTGTCAGGCCCCTGGGAGGCCACACTCCTGACACCAGGTCCCTATGCGTGGCTCTTCTTCAGCAGTGGGACAGGGTGGGACCGTGGAACACGGGGTCATCTCCTCACTCTGAGGGCAGGAGAGCAAGGAAGACTTCCCCTGAGGGCCCCCAAGGCCATGTAAGAGGGGAGGTGGCTGCCCCCAAGCAGGACATTGAAAATCTGCTTCTGTTAGAGCCTGAGAACTGGGGTTTGGTTCTTTCACTTGCTGGGCTGACAAGACACACACGCTCTCCATGACTCCTCCTTGAATGAAGAGCTCTCGCAGGGTCCTGGGCGTCCTGGACTTGGGAAGGGGGAGGGGCCGGTCCTCTCTCTGGCTCCTGAAGGAGACCCGTCGTCTCAAAGACAGGATTGTTTCTCGTCATGGTCCTGGGCCAGAATGGGAGACAGCCCCTTACGGCTCCTGACTCTGGGGCTGAGGGGGCCTTTCTCAGGTGCAGCAATGCCCACTGAAAGTGGGGGTTTCAGGAAGAACATATGCCTGGACCAGGTCCTGCCCCAGGGTGGTGGCTGCCTTCTCCAGGTCTGGAGAAAGAGGGACATCCTCTGCTTCTCTGGGCGTGGGGTCCTCTGACCCATGAGCAGGCACTGGAAGTTTTCCAGTCTGACTCTGGAAGTGCACCAGTGGGTCAATCACTAGCCACACATGAACACGGACAGCATGCTAAGGAAGTGCCAGAGGTGATCCTGTGCCAATGGCCTGTGGTCGGCGGGCCTGGCAGCTGCAGTGCCCTCCAGTGGACCCCCTTTCCCTGGATGGGAATCCCCCTGGAGTCTCTGTCTTCAGCGCTCTCTTCCTGCTGGTTTCAGGACCAAGGGAGAGACTGGTGTGGCTTAGAAGCCTCCACCCCTGCCTCCCTCTGTTCGCACACATCACAGAAGGAAGTCCCATCTGTCCACTGCTAGAGAAGGCGAATTCCTGGGTCAGGTGGAGCTCAGGTGCCTGAGGACAGAGGGTCTCCTGCAGTTCCCCCGGAGAGAAGAGTGATGGACTCCCCTGTCTGGGAGAATCGTGAGCAGCATCCTTCCTAGGCCACAGGGGCACCCGTCACCTGGCAGTGCTTATACTCCGACTCACCCCTGGAAGCTCTGGCACAGTTTTTCATAGATGTATTTTTTTAAAAGATTAATTTATTTATTTGACAGACAGATCACTAGCAGGTAGAGGGGCAGGTTTGGCGGGTGGGGAGAAGTAGGCTTCCTGCTGAGCAGAGAGCCCGATAGGGGGCTTGATCCCAGGACTCTGGGACCATGACCTGAGCTGAAGGCAGAGGCTTTAACCCACTGAACCACCCAGGTGCCCCTCATAGATGTATTTTCAACAGAGTTCAACACAGCGGTGGTGGAGATAGCGGAGTAAACAACGCCAGTGCTTGTGGGGGTGGATGGTGCCTCAATTAAGCCACGGAGTCTTGATTTTGGCTCAGGATGTGGGATCGAGCCCAGTGTAGGGTCTGTGTTCAGTGCAGTTTGGGCTCATGATTCTCCCTTCCCCCTCCTGCCTCTCCCACCACTCTCATGCCACACACTCTCTCTCTGAAATAAATGAGTAAAATATAAAAATGGCATCATACAGAATGCACTTTAAAAAAATTATAAAGAATTGAACATTGATTTTGCCATTTTAAGCATTTTCAGTATAAAGTTGGCAGTGGTAAGTGTGTTTACACTGCTGTGAAACAGAGCTTGAGAGCATTTCATCGTACAATCTGAACATTATATCTTACAAATCTGAACTTCTTTTCCCATTGTTATTTGTTTTTCACGTAGAAAGCACATTTATTTATTTATTATGCTCAGTTAGCCACATATAGTACATTAGATTTCAATGTAGTGTTCAATGATTCATTAGTTGTGTATAACACCCAGGGCTCATCACAACACAGAGTGCCCTTCTTAATACCCATCACTGTGGTATCCCATTCCCCTCCCTTCTGTAAGCCTCAGTTTGGTTTCCAGAATCCAGGGTCTCTCATGGTTTGTTTCCCTCTCTGATTTCTTCCCACTCAGTTTTCCCTCCCTTGCCCTATGGTCCTCCATGTTATTCCTTACGTTCCTCATATGAGTAAAACTGTATGATAATTGTCTTTCTCTGGTTGACTTACTTCACTCAGCATAACCCCCTCCAGTTCTACCCATGTTGATGCAAATGGCGGGTATTCATCCTTTCTGATGGCTGGGTGATATTCCATCGTATACATGGACCATATATTCTTTATCCGTTCATCTGTTGAAGGGCATCTTGGCTCCTTCCACAGTTTGGCTATTGTGGACATCGCTGCTATGAACATTGGGGTGCACATGTCCCTTCTTTTCATTCCAGCTATATGTTTAGGTAAATAGCCAGTAGTGCAATCGGTCGGTTGTAGGGTAGCTCTATTTTTAATGTCTGAGGTACCTCCATACTGTTTTCTAAGGTGGCTGTACCAGCTTACACTCCACCAGGAGTGTAAGAGGGTTCCCCTTTCTCCACATTCTTGCCAACATTTGTTGTTTCCTGTCTTGTTAATTTTTGCCATTCTAACTGGTGTTAGAATGTGGTGGCACCTCATTGTGGTTTTGACTTGAATTTCCCTGATGGCTAGTGATGTGGAGCACTTTTTCATCTGTCTTTTGGCCATTTGTATGTCTTCTTTGGAGAAGTGTCTGTTCATGTCTTCTGTCCATTTCTTGACTTCATTATTTGTTTTTTTGGGTGTTGAGTTTGATAAATTCTTTATAGATCTTGGATACGAGCCCTTTATCTGTAATGCCATTTGCAAATATCTTCTCTCATTCCATGGGTTGTCTCTTAGTTTTGTTGACTGTTTCCTTTGTTGTGCAGAAGCTTTTCATATTGATGATGTCCCCAAAATTTATTTCTTTTTTTTGTTTCCTTTGACATGTCTTTTTCTTCTTAAGATTTTTAATTTATTTATTAGAAAGAGAAAGACACAGGGAGAGAGGGAACACAAGCAAGGGGAGTGGGAAAGGGAGAAGCAGGCCTCCTGCTGAACAGGGAATCTTATGTGGGGCTTGATCCCAGGAATCTGGGATCATGACCTGAGCTGAAGGCAGACGTTTAATGACCGAGCCACCCAGGTGCCCCTAGAGACGTGTCTTGAAAGAAGTTGCTGTGGCTGAGGTCAAAGAGGTTACTGCCTATGTTCTCCTCTAGGAATTTGATGGATTCCTGTCTCACATTGTGGTCTTTCATCCATTTTGAGTTTATCTTTGTGTATGGTGTAACAGAATGGTCCAGTTTCATTCTTCTGCATGTGGATGTCCAATTTTCCCAGCACCGTTTGTTTAAGAGACTGTTCTTTTCCCACTGGATATTCATTCCTGATTTGCCAAAGATGGGTTTACCATAGAGTTGAGGATCCATTTTTGGGTTCTCTACTCTGTCCCATTGATTTATGTTCTGTTTTTGTGCCAATACCATGCTGTCTCGATGCTCACAGCTTTGTAATACAGCTTGAAGTCAGGCATCGTGATGTGATGATCCCAGAGTTGGTTTTCTTTTTCAACCTTTCCCTTGTTATGTGGAGTCTTCTCTGGTTCCTGTTTGTTCCAGCTCTTTGAAAAATGCCCATGGTGTTTTGCTAGGGATGACATTGAACGTGTAGATTGTCCTGGGCAGCATAGATATTTTGACAATGTTTATTCTTCTAACCCATGAACATGCAATATTTTTTCCATCTCTTTGTGTCTTCCTCAACACTTACTTTCATAAGTGTTCTGTAGTTTCTAGAGTATATAGCCTTTACCTCTTTGGTTAGGTTTATTCCTAGGTATCTTATGGTTTTTGGCGCTGTTGTAAATGGAATTGATTCCCTAATTTCTCTTTCTACAGTTACATTGTTAGTGTATAGAAAAGCAACTGATTTCTGTGCATTGATTTTGTATTCTGCCACATGACTGAATGCTGTATGAGTTCTAGTAATATGGGGGTGGAGTCTTCTGGGTTTTCTACATATAGTGTCATGTCATCTGTGAAGAGAGAGAGTTTGACTTCTTTTGTCAGTTTGAATGCTTTCTATTTCTTGTTGTTTTCTGATTGCTGATGCTAGGACTTCTAGTACTATGTTGAAAAATAGTGGCAAGAATGGGGCATCTTTGTTGTGTTCCTGAGCTTAAGGGAAAAGCTCTCCGCTTTTCCTCATTGAGAATGACATGTGCCATGGACTTTTCATAGGTGTTTTTTATGAAATTGAGGAATGTTCCTCTATCCCTACACTCTGAAGAGTTTTAATTGGGAATATATATTCCATCACAAATGGGCTCATCCTAGAAGGGTGCTTTGAAGGTCTAAGAAGCACTATCCACTCCATGGGTGAGACCAGAAAATGAAGTTCTTCTCACTTGGAGCATTACTATTTGGGTCTTAAAGTTGTCTTGGAAATGTGGGAAACCTTGCATTTCCTGAAGCCCAAGCCTCAGAAGGTCTGAGAATAGCTGACCTTGTCAGGAGCCAGGCACAACTCCTCAGGAAGTGTTGGTGCAGGAAGGGAAGGGGCAAGGCTCTGAGGGTGGTCTGCAGCTAGAGGAATCCGGGGAAGGGGCCCTGCTTGTGGGGGACCCGCCCCAAACTCCGCCAATGCCTGTGAGGCCCAGCCAGCCGCAGCCAGCTGTACAGGTGGGAAGGGCCTCCAGGACCACCTGCAGTTACAGGGGGGCACCGGTGTAAGTTCTGGTGCTGGGATGCAGGCAGGTGTAGCAACCAATGGGCTTGGCGCACCACCCTCCCTGACCAGTCACCGTGTGGGGGTGGAGCTACCTCTCTGTGGGTGGGCCCCCAGCTGCCCCTGGATACAGCAGTGAGGCAGGAGAAGGCGAGATTGACCTGTGGGGGCTCCCTGGTGGGTGAGTACACGCTGGGGGCTGGGGTGGGGACCCGGGTGGTAGGTTGAGCTCCACGTGGGAAGTGGGGGTACTGGAAGGGGGCATGGAATGAGCTAATCCTGGGAACTCAGGTGAGTTCTCCTTTTTCCCTTGAAAGTCCCTTCTGCCCTATATCCGTTAATTGGCCATACCCCCCAGATCCTTGAACTCTAGGACGCCCACTCACCCCTGGTTTTGTGGGATGAGTTGTGGACATTTCAGGTTTCCCAGTGTTCCCCTGGAAGACTGCATGTAAGGATGGCACACAGTCCCCACGTCAGTGGGCGGCACCCCGGTCCCTGACACAGTGCAGGTAATGGATCTTGAGCAGCACCTCCAGATCAGCAGGGTCCCCCTGTTCAGGCACAAGTGTGGCAGCACCAAGCCTCAGAGCCATCCCCCAACTTCAGCATTGTGCCCTGTGTCCCTTGGAGATGGTGGTAATGGCCTGTAAGGATCATGCAGGTGGGTCCTCCAGGTTCCTGTCTCCCGCCCCAGGCACAGGTGTAGTGGAAACAGCCCCAGAGGCATCTCCTAATTTTAGCATTGTTCCCTGTGTCCCTCACGGATGGTGGCAATAAGCTGTCAGGATTGTGCAGGAGGGTCCTCCAGGTCCCTGTTCCCCCAGGCACAGGTGTGGTGGCAACAAACTTCAGAGTAGTCCTTCAACTTCAGCACCTGCCTTGCCCTGGGGTTGGTGGTCATAGCCTGTCAGGATCCTGCAGGAGCTTCCCCAGTTGGGGGCCTGGAAGCTGGATTAAAAATATATATGTATTAGACTGGTGACTAGAACAGGGTCACCCATTTAATTTTGGGAGTATCTTGGTCTCTTAGAAGAAACTACCTCCCCAAATTTTAAAGAATGAAGAACATATTTAAGGGTAAACACAATGAAGGGATGGAACATGCCCATAAAGGTGAAAAAAAATTTTTTTAAAATTCTAAAAAAGGAGTTGATATCGTAAGTTGGTTGGGAGAATAAAGAAAAAGAAAGTGGAGAGAATTTGCTTGGGCTGGAGACTAGAACAAGCCTGGAGCTAGATTCAGGGTATATTTTGATCTATTAGAAGAAGTTGTAGCCCAAATTTTTTAGAAGAAAAAACCCTATGTGTAAAAAAAATAAAGTTAGATACAATGAAAGATAAAATATGACTATAATAACAAAGGTTCAAATAGATTATGATTGGGGCGCCTGGGTGGCTCAGTGGGTTAAAGCCTCTGCCTTTGGCTCAGGTCATGATCCCAGGGTCCTGGGATCAAGCCCTGCATTGGGCTCTCTGCTTGGCAGGGAGCCTGCTTCCTCCTCTTTCTCTCTGCCTACTTGTGATCTCTCTCTGTCAAATAAATAAAATCTTAAAAAAAAAGATTATGATTATCTTTTTTAATGAAAGTATTATTAAGATAAACTAGTTAAAAAATGTTAAAAGAGGAAGGGGTAAAAGTTAAAAAAATAGCAGAAGAAAAAAAAGAAAATTTAGAAAAATTAATTAACTGCAAGACTAAATCATGGGGAGAAAGCCATGAATTCCGTGCTTTGCTTTTTCCTCTCTGGAATTCCGCTGTTCTCCTTGGTAAGTGAGCTTGGTCTTGGCTGGATTTCTTGTTGATCTTCTGGGGAGGGGCCTGTTGCAGTGATTCCCAAGTGCCTTTGCCCGGGGCCGAATCGCACCGCCCTTACCCGGGCCGGGCTGAGGGACCGCTGGGCTTTGCTTTCAGGAGCTTTTGTTCCCGGAGTCGGTGGAGTTCCGGAGGGCGGGCATGAAGCTGGCGGCCCCGGGCTCCGGCGGAGCAGCGAGAGCGCTCCCCAGTGCGCCCTCGGAGAAAAGCGCTCAAGCCCTCCCGTCCGCCTGGGCTCCGCCGCGCTCCGAGCTCTCCGAGCCTGCGGCCGGTCAAGGTGAGCCCGAGCGGCGAGCTCACGGTCGGCTCCGTCTCCGCAGCCGGCTTCCCGCTCCAGTACCCGCGAGCTGCGGCACTCAGACACCCCATCCTTCTGCGACCCCGCGGGACCTGGGGCCACGCCGACCCCGCGGGGGCTTCGCCCCGGTTCAGCCTCTGGAGCGACGTCCCTCCGCGGCACCGACTTTTAAAAGTCCCGTTTTGTGCTCCGGCGCCGCCGCTCGCCGGGAGCCGCCCCTCCCCCGCGGTCTAGGTCCTGTGCTTTGGAGTCACTTCGCCGCCGGTCCTACCTGTCGAAAGCGGTCGGTGTTCTGTTTCTAGAATTGTTGCTCTTCTTTTGTTCGATCTCCTGTCGGGTTTCTAGGTGTTCGCAATGGTTGGACAAGCGGTCTAGCTGGTCTCCTGCTACTGATGTTGTCTCAGCCTGTTACTTCACCATCTTGCGTGCGTGTGTGTTTTTTACAAGATCTTATTTGACACAGAGGGAGAGACGTCACAAGTAGGCCGAGCAGGAGGCAGAGAGAGGGGGAAGCAGGTTCCCTGCTGAGCAGAGAGCCCGATGCGGGGCTCGATCCCAGGACGCTGAGAGAGGACCTAAGCTTCAGCTTAGGCAGAGGCTTAACCCACTGGGACACCCAGGTGCCCCACACAGGTAGTGTTTTATTCTGTCCTTTTCCTTACTTCTCTGGAGGGAAAAGGAAGTGGTGACTGGAGCCTGGTTTCTGATTTGAAGAAATGGGAGATAAGAGATTTGGAAGAGCAGTGTTCATGCTGACACGGTCCTCAGTGCACAGTGAGCGAAGGTTTGAAGCTTGGACTTGGAAGTGTTGGTGTACAGGGAGGATGTTGTCCAAGTTTCCAGCACACAGAGTCACTTGGCTGGTCTTTCTGCTCGGACCAGTTCCTGCCTTGATGAGGGCAGTGTCGCGAGCAAGCCCCTGCGTCCCGCCGGGAGGTCGCGGCTTATAAGAATGAAGAGAGATTTGGAAGATGTCACTCACTTGATGTTTATTGGGACGAGGTCCGCACCGCAATCATCGCGGTTTGGCAGCTCGTCAAGTTGTCACGATGAAGGAGACGTCGCCTCACAATCTAGACAGAGAGGTCACCGCAGAAGGTGCGACTAAGAACCAGCTAGTGGTCGGCAACGAGACTGTCGGGGCGTCGGCAGCACCGGCGACGATGTTCTCCCGACAGGGAACTCGCTTCGCCTCAGTCCAACCCGATGCCTCTTTTATATGCTGTGCTAAGTCTCCTTCATGAACATATTACATCACTTGTTTTTCATATGCTTACACTCCACAAATATACACACACACGTAAACGTGTTTTTGCAACATTTTTGCAACATCATTTCACTGGTCAAAATATTTACAACTTATTGCTCTACGTTAATCTGCACACACATTAGTCTTATCACTACACACACATTGGTCTAGGCGTACCTGCCATGCTTGCTATGAATGTTTTTACCTGTTTACTTTTAGTTGGAGTAGGGGAGGCCTACTCCATTTTAATTTATTTATTTATTGCATTCATTAATTAAAGGTTCACACTCACTACAGGCAGCTTGAAAGTGGCTTGGAACCCTAGGGCACTTGAGGAATGATCGCATGGGACACCTGGGTGGGCCAGTGTAGACAAACTCAGGGAATTCCAGGGCTAATGATGAATACATTTCTGAGGCTGGAGTTTGCTTCTCTGTGAGTAGCATTGAGCCGGGGTGGAAAGCAGTCTCTGGATCTTATGACTCATCATGTGAGCAGGTCTGAGCCTGGAAGCATTGTCAGATCAGATATCTGGGAGATTGTGAGGCCATGGTGGTGGACCACCACTCTTGAGGGCAGGCCATCCTGCTCCAGGGACAGGGCTCTGCTCCCTGGCCAGCCCTACTGCTGCAGATGCACCACTATCGTTACTTTCTCTTTGGTTCTCATGCCCTCGGCTCAGCAGGGTGGTTGGTGGGAAGCAGTCCACAGGCAACTTTATTGATCCTGCCCCGGTGCCCCTTGCTTTCTCAGATGAGGTGCAGCAGGTGTCCTCTGCCTGGTGTCTATGAATTCAACCAGCAGAAGAACTTCTTCCAAAGCCACACACCTGAGAGATCCTCCACTTTCCTGTGCTATGCGGAAGAGGCCAGTTTTCATTTGGAACTGAAATCTCAGCTCCTGCTATTCGGTTCCAAGGGCACACAGCACGCCAGTCTCCAGGAAGCTCTAGTTCCGCTTGGGGCCTGATGTGCACGACTGAGGCCAAACCTGGGAAGCCTGCTGCTGCTGCTGCTGCTGCAGGTTCCTTCCGGAAAACTGTGCACCAAAGTCTGGTTTGTCATGACATCCCAGGAAAGAGGGATAGGTGCAGCACTCTGCCTGACCACAGGAGGATGCTGGATGTCGGTCACAGGTAGCTGGTGTAGGGAGGAGAGATGTCTGTTTCCCAGGACGTGGACCAGAGGGAGATTGAGGCCCTGGGATGCTTTTCTGCTCAGCTTTCTCAGGTTAGCTCCTCAGGCAAGGGGAGGAAGTGTGTGTGCTCACCTGTAATCGAGGAAGGTGTCTGGTTTCAGGTTTCATGTGCAAGTGGATTCCCCTTATGGCTCATTTCCCTGATGGTGTGGAGGGTGCATTAGGTGGACTCCTTGGCCCAGGCATCCTGACTGTGCAAGAGCTTTGGTCACCTTTTCCCCCAGGGCTCTGGACTAGGAAATTGGAGTGAGACAGAAGTGAAACCATCCATGTAGGCCTCTGTTTCTCCCTTTCCAAGATGGACTGGTGGTTGTGATAACTGCTCTGGAAATATAAAGCAGGAGGCAGGGCCGGGGTGATGAAAGGGAGGTGGGGTGGTGGTCGATGTTCACATGGGGGAAGGTGGTATTTCCCTAGGAAGGTGATACTTGAATCAAGATCTAAAGAAGGTGACTGATAACACATCAAGAGCATTCTAAATGGAAGGAAAAGCATGTGCAAAAGCCCTGGGACGGAGCATACCAGGTATGTCCAGGAGCAGCAAGAAGGCCCTGTGGCCACAGGAGGCAGCTTAGGACGTGACCTCCAGGAGGTGACAGTAGGGTGACAGAAAGCCATTACAGGGCTGTGACCCCATGGGACCTTGTTTCACTGGGCCATCCTGGCTACAGTGTTGAGAACAGATGACACAGTGTTGAGGATAGACAAGGGAGGTCAATAATGAAACTTTTCTAGGAACTCAGGCAAGAGATAGGTTCGAGTGTGGACCAGATGGGTGGCCTTGGAAGGAGTGGTTAATCCTATTCTGGGTACATTTTGAAGACGGAGTTCACAAGATTTGCTGATGGCCTGGATATTGGGAGTGGGAGAAAGGAGGAATTGAGAGAACTCCCAGCTCTTGTTGGTTGCCCCAAGTGAGGGGAAGGAGGAGGTTTCTGGGAGTAGGAGGGACTCTGTGTTCCACATGCTGAGGAAAGTACCTTTCACAGTGGACCTGCCGATGTTCGTGTCTGGGAGAACTCTGAGCTTCTGCCCCCTCAGCAACTTTCAAGTACAAGTCTCCCCCACTTTCAAAGTTCATGGTAAGACACTTGGCTCTTTTGAAAGATCTACATTTTCACCCAGCTTCAGTAGCAGGAAGAAACCTGAAGAGGATTTCCCTCTTATGAAAAAAGTCAAAGAGTGGACATTGCGTTCAGCACCTGCTTTGTGGGGAACCCCTACAGAGGCAGCGTGCACCCCAACCAGCTCCTTCCTGGGCAGTGCTCTCCATATCCAGCCACCAGTGCTTTGAATCGTGGCTGTGAGCATCCGTTGTGCTTTATCTCCATTTATCTTGGGTATCCATTAGGAAGTTGTGTCCTGAGGCTGAAGAAAGGCCAAGGAGAAGAAATTTTTAGAGTCCGATCATACTCACTAATTTTTCTGTACAGTTTAATGGTAATTACTTCTTTACACAATTTCTGCTTCGAAAGGTTTCCTAGGAAAAATGTACTTTCAAAGAACAGGGGAACCTGGACCCCTCCCGCAGGGTTAGCTTTAGTCTCTCTGTGACACAGAATATTTCATGACTTGCAGATTTTATCACTCAAACATTGCGCCTTTGACCACCTTCATCTGTTTCCCGCCCCCACTTCCCTGAATCTGGCAACCACCAATTTGTTTTCAGTATGTATGTGTTCATTATGTTTTTGTTTCCATGTGGACTGGACATGAGAGCATCTGGTTTGTCGTTCTGTGTCTACGTTCCTTAGCATAATGTTCTCAAGGTTTGTTTCCGTGACTGGTTATTGTGAACGATGCTCCAGTGAACTTGGGAGTGCATCTCTCTTTTTGAGGGAGTGTTTTTGTGTTTTCAAAAAAATATTCGATAGAGCAATTACTGGGTCTCATGGTAGTTGTGTTTATTATTTTCAGGAACCTCCCTACTGTTTGCCACTGTGGCTGCACCAATGTACATTCCCACCAACAGCCCATTGGGTCCCTCATCTACACATGCTTGACCACACCTGGTATCTGTCTCTGGGACAAATGCCGTTCCAAAAGTTGTGACAGCTAACTCCTGTTTTGACTTACAGTTCCCTGATGACGATTAGTGATGCTGAACAACTTTTTCTGTGTCTGTTTCCCACATGTATGTTATCATTGGAAAGTATCTATTCACTTATTCTTTCCGTTTTTTATTTAGTTTTTGTTTAGATTTGTAGGTGTGTTTTGTGTATTTTGGATATTAGCCTCTTCTCACATGTATGATTTACAGATGATTTTGTCACTGGGTGGGTTGCCTTTTAAGTTTTTGTTGGTTTCTTTTGCCGTGAAGAAGATTTCAGTTTGATGTTGTTCCACTTGCTTATTTTTGCCTTTGTTGCCTTTGCTTTTGATGTCTGATCTGAAGACTTTGCCAAAACCAATGTGAAGAAACTTACTACGTGTGTTTTCTTCTTGGAGGCTTATGGATTCAGGTCTTATGTTCAAGTCATTCATCCGTTTAAAATTTCTGTGTGCGGTGTTGTGATCTAGTTACATTCTTCTGCATTTAGTGTCCAGTTTTCTCAGTATCATTCACTGAAGAGAAAGTCCCCTCCGCATTGTACATTTTCTGCTCCTGTGTTGTAAGTTAAGACTATATACATGTGGGTTAGTTTCTGAGCTTTCTATTTTGTTCGATTCTATTCTGTGTGTGTGTGTTTATGCCAGTACCATTCGGTTTTGATGATTATAACATTGTATTCTAGTTTGAAATCTGGGAGTGTGGCGACTGCAGCTTTCTTTCCCCAGATTGCTTTGGGTATTTGGGTATATGGATTTTGTGAATCCATATGAATTTTAGAATTGTCTTCTATTTCTTTGAATAATGTCATTGGGATTCGGATAGGGATTTTATCACATCTCTAGATTGCTTTGGCTATGAGGAACATGTTAATGTCCAGTTAATGAGCATGGCATACGCTTCTGTTTATTTGTGTCATCTTTCATTTCTTTGACCCACGCATTTCTCCCCACCCCAATGCACACATGCACTTCCTTTATTTTCCACCATGTCTTTCTTATTCTTGGTTACTCTTATTCCTAGGTATTTTTTCTCCATGCAGTTGTAAATGGCATTGCTTTCTTAGTTTCTTTTTGTGAAAGTTTGTCTTCAGTATATAGAAACACAACAAGTTGGGGCACCTGGGTGGTTCTGTTGGTGAAGCATCTGCCTTCAGGTCAGGTCATGATTCTGGGGTCCTGGGATGGAGCTCCTTATCGGGCTCCCTGCTCAGTGGGGAGCCTGCTTTTCTCTCTCCCTCTGTTGCTCCCCCTGACTGTGCTCATGCTTCCTCTGTCAAAGAAATAAATAAAATCTTTTAAAAGAAGAAATGCAATAGGTCTCTGTATGTCAACTTTGTATCCTGCAGCTTTACTGAATTTGTTTTCTCTAACAGTTTTTTTGGTGGAATCATTAGGGATTTCTATTTGTAGTATCCTGTCATCTGCAAATAGTGACTGTTTTCTTTTCCTATTTGGATTTCATATATTTTTTTGGTCTAAATGTTTTGTCTAGGAATTTCAGTGCTGTGTTGAATGAAAGTGGCGATCGTTGTCTTGTTCTTGGTCTTAGTGGAAAAGTTTTCAGCTTTTCACTCTTGAGTATGGTGTCAGCTATGGGCCTTTCATATAGGGCCTTTAAAAAATTACTTATGTATTTATTTTAAAAATTTCTTTTCAGTGTTCCAGAATTCATTGTTTATGTACCACACCCAGTGCTCCATGCAACATATAGAGCCTTTATTGTGTTGAGGAATGTTCCCCCAATGCCCAGATTTGTGAGAACTTCTTTCTGCATCTATTGTAACAATCATAGGATTTTATTTTTTATTTTGTTGAGGTGGTGTACCCATTGGTAGATGTGCAGATGTGGAATCGTCCTTGCCTCACTGTGAAAAATCCCAGTGGATCATGTTGTGGGATTCTCCTGATGTATTGTTGAATTCAATTTGCTGATTAATTTCTTGAGGATTTTGACATCTATGTTCATGAGGGATATTGGCATTTCCTTTTCTTGTATGTTTCTGGAATCCTTTTCTTGAATTGTTTCGGTAGCAGGATAGTGCTTAGTTCCTAAAACGAGTTTGAATGGATGCCCTCCTCTTCTATTTTTTAAAGAGTTTGTGAAGGATTTGTATTAATTCTTCTACTGTCTGGCTGAACTCCTCAGTGAAACTTTTCGGTCTTGGACCTCTGTTTCTTGGGAGGTTTTTGATTATCAAATCAATCTTTTTTAAAAAAATTTATTTATTAGACAGCCAGAGATCACAAGTAGGCAGAGAGGCAGGCAGAGAGAGAAAGGGAAGCAGGCTCCTTGCTGAGCAGAGCCCGATGCGGGGCTCGATCCCAGGATCCTGGGATCATGACCTGAGCCAAAGGCAGAGGCTTTAACCCACTGAGCCACCCAGGTGCCCCTAAATCAATCTTTTTTACTAGTGATCAGTCTGTTCAGATTTTTTCCCTTTCATGGTTCTGTCTTTCTAGGTTGTTGGTAGGGACTTACCCATTTCTTCTAGGTTGTCCAGTGTGTTGGCCTCTACTTGCTCATAGTACTCGGATGATCTTTTGTATTTTTGTGGTATTCATCATCATGGATCATCTTTCATTCCTTTTTTAAAAGTTCCTCATTTTTAAAAATTTAAATTCAATTAGGCAAGGTATAATACATTGATATATATTTTTTAAAGATTTTATTTATTTGACAGACAGAGATCACAAGTAGGCAGAGAGGCAGGCAGAGAGAGAGGAAGGGAAGCAGGCTAAAGAAAGCCCTATGCGGGGCTCAATCACAGGACCCTGAGATCATGACCTGAGCCGAAGGCAGAGGCTTTAAACCACTGATCCACCCAGGTGCCCCACATTGTTAGTTTTTGATGTAGTGTTCGATGATTCATTATTCATGATTCAATTACTTCCATGATTCACAGAGTACAACAGCCAGTGCTTATCACCACACATGCCCTCTTTCATGCCCATCACCCAGTTATCCCATCCCCCCACTCACTTCCCTTTCTGCACCCCTCAATTTGTTTCCCAGCGTCCAGAGTCTCATATGGTTTTCCTCCTTCTCAGATATCTTCCCATTCACGTTTCCCACCCTGTCCATGATCCTCTGTGTTATTCCTTATATTCCACATAGGAGTGAAACCGTATGATAACTGTCTTTCTCTGCTTGACTTATTTCACTTAGCATAATCCCCTCCAGTTCCATCCATGTCCATGCAAATGGTAAATATTCATCGTTTCTGAAGGTGGAGTAATATTCCATTGTATATATGAACCACATCTCCTTTTTTTTATTTTAAAAAGGATTTTATTTATTTATTTGACAGAGAGAGAGAGAGAGAGATCACAAGTAGGCAGAGAGCAGGCAGGGAGGGAGGGGGAAGCAGGCTCCCCACTGAGCGGAGAGCCCTATGCAGGGCTCGATCCCAGGAACCTGAGATCATGACCTGAGCCGAAGGCAGAGGCTTAACCCATTGAGTCACCCAGGCTCCCAGCTCTTATTTTCATTGACCTTTTGTCTTTTTAGTCTCCATTGAATTATTTCCACATTCCTTTTTGTTATTTTCTTATTCCTACTGATTTGGGGATTTGCTTTTCTCCCCCCTCCTTTTTTCCCATGGAAGTGTATTGGAGAGCCTTTTTCTGGATTGACAGGGATCTGAATTTCTATGAATTTCCCCCTTAGAACTACTTTTATTGCATCTCATAAGTTTTTGTAGGTTCTCCTTTTTGTCTCAGGGTACCTCTAAAATTTCTTGATTTCTTCTTTGACAGTTGGTTGTTTAGTAGCATGTTGTTAAATCTCCCCATATTCTTGACAGTCCCATTTTCTTTTTGTGAATGATGGCCAGTTTCATATCGTTGTGATTGGACAAGATCTGAATTAGAAGGTGAAGGGGGACCATTCATATTAAATGTTTGTTTCCTTTTTTTTTTTTTTTTTTTTTTTTTTGGCTGAGGGAAGAGCATGAGTTCTGTGGGGACAGAGGGAGGTTTTGTGAGACTGGAGTCGGAAGTACTGACTACCATGCAGGCTGTATACCACTGTTCACACTTTAGTCCTGATGGACGTGTACTTCATTAGAAGCATTTTATATGAGGTGCAGGGGTGCCTTTCTCTAACAGAAAGGTGCCATGTGAGTTCGTGGCATGGCCCCAGGTCAGCGACCAGGATGTATGGTATTGTGGGGGATTCGAACTAGGCTTTCTGTTGAAAGTGACTGAAACAGGGCATGGTGTGCTTCATGACAATAGCTGAGGTCCTGAGTGACCCACTGGGTGTTGGTGGTGGGTGGGGTAGCAGGGCCTGTG
>NW_025334844.1:0-64361 GCF_020171115.1 Neogale vison
GGTTCTCGCAACTCAAGATGGCGGACGAGAGTGAGACAGCAGTGAAGCCGCCGGCACCTCCGCTGCCGCAGATGATGGAAGGGAACGGAAACGGCCATGAGCATTGCAGCGATTGCGAGAACGAGGAGGACAACAGCTACAGCCGGGGGTAACGATATCCTCGGAGTCCAATTGCCGTCCAGTCTCCCACAACCTGGGTCTCTGGGGTGCGGGGAAGTCACCGGGAGCTTAGGGTAACCCCACCCCCATATTCTAATTGGCTGAGACATTGGTATCCTGCCTGGCGATTGGTTGCTGTCTTTGTCATTTACCAGGGTGGGTGCTCAGTATATTAAGGGCCGGAGACATTGAATACTTTTATTATATAAAAGTTCTTCTGTGTAATGTTCCACTCGTGTGCTTCACCCGCGTTCAGGGAAAAGAGCATGTTGGACGATGGTTTTCGATGGCACAACACGGGTCAATCTAACAGTACAGTTCAAAGGGAACGTTACTTATAGATGTGTGTGAACAACGTGATTAGCAATAAACGAATAATAAAATATTTCGCTGCAGCTCACCTTCAATGAGGAAATATATCAGGTTGTACAAACCATAATTATGTTGTAAAGTGTCACTAACAGGAGAATCTCAAAATACATACTTACCTTATAAACCCCAGAGTGTAATTACTGTATGATAATGGTTTGGTGTATATGGTGCCCATTGTTCCAGATAATCTATAAGTTTCCTGAACAGTATATAATTAGGTTTTCCAGGATCTTTGTTCTGTTAACTTTGTGAAATAACCTCAAAGCTTCAAGAAATTGACTGGTGGTGCAGCTTGGACAGGGATTAGAAGTGGGTTTAATATTGCAGTTCCTGTACTTCAAGAGTCTTGCCTACTAGTAACTGTTGCTTGGACAGAAGAAATTCACCAGGCGTTTCAGAGTTGAGTTCTATTTCCAAATCAGTTTTCATTCTTGTAAGCCACACCCTATCATTCTTCTTTCTTCATATTGTTACAGTGGCCGGTGCTGAAGCTCTGTCCCTATGTTTTTTAACGGAAAGTTATGAGAGACTTTTTGGACATATAACTTTGGGTGAACCTGTGGTAGTCTGATTTTGTGCCTCTGTGTGCGTGTGTGCGTGTGTGTGTGTGTGTGTGTGTGATAGTCCTATTTTCATAGTCATGAAGTCATTTGGAATATTAGCGGTAGGCCTGTAGGTAAGGGTAAAAGGTTGAAATCTTTGGATAAACTAAAAAATTCCACCATCTTGTAGAGGTAGAAGAACAAAGGATTAATTAAGTTGTTTATAATCTGTTTGTGATGAATCCTTAGGTTAAAAGATCTAGCTTTTATGTTCTTTGAGCAGCTTTAAAAAATTACAAGAAAAATGTAGAGGAAAAGGAAGTTTGTCAGATCTGGTTTTATAAGAGTGTTTTTTTGCTATAACTCACAACAGATCTCATGTAACAAAAGCCTTGAAGTTTGAGATTCCTAAGAAAGGAAGAGCTTTTAAAGAGGAAGTAGGAACAGGAAGAGGGGAAAGTGCAGCCCTCCTGAGTAGAAATCCTAATAATAGATGAGAGCTGTTGAATTCAGAAGTCCTTTCAGAAGTGAAAGTAAAGCTTTTTCTTTGCTCTGTGTGTAGTTGCTTTTATTTTTCTCTACTAAACTGTTACCTTGACCAGCATCTATAGCTCTTTAATTGCTTTTATTCCCTATGATCTGTGAATCAGTTTGCAAAACTATTTGGCAGAAAGTTCTGTGTTTTATTTATAGTACAACAAAGTGGTAACCTTAAAAAAAAACTTTGACAGTGTTTTGTTGTTGTTGTACATGGTTATATATCGTCTGGGTGAACAAATTTATCAGCATACGAAATCTAGAGGTGTGTGTGTGCTCACTTCAGCAGCACATATACCAAATCTAGAGGTCTGTGTAAATTAGTTTGGAGGTGACAGGTGAAAACAGAAGATCTAGCTTAGAGGACAGGCTAATTCTGGCACCTAGAATCTGAAGTAGAGTTAATATTTTCTCATTAATTGTTGGAGGAAATGATTTTGGGAAGCAGTGTGGCGCCTAAAGAGCATGGATTTTGGGTTCATTCATACCTTGGTTCAAAGCTTGATTCTGACACTTAATTGTCCTGTAACCTTGGGAAAGTTACTTAACCTCCAGTTGTAGGGATTAAATGAGATAACATGGGAAATACAGCCTGTCCCCTCCTTCCTGTTCTTCCTTCAAATCTTCCTGTCCTTTCCCCAGCTTGTGGTCTTATCACATACCTCGTTTGTTGTAGCTTTTATCAAATAACGTGTGTCCATTCCCTGCCTCACCTGATTGTAAGGTGCCTGAGTAGAGGGACCATGGCTTTGAGATGCCTGGCACTTAATGGGCCTTTGTGAGTATTTGGTGGTTGAACAAATGGCAAATGTTAAAATTCAGAGTTCAGTGTTGGCGGAGTTTCTCCTTGCTGAGGGAAAGAGTGTTAGATTTTTCTTACACACATACTTTCTTACACCAACTCAGTCTCATTGTGAGCCTTACTACAGTTTCTTGTGAAATACCTACAAAAACTGGGGATCCTCCAGGTTTCACAAGGCCTTTCACTGAGGCCTTCCTTTCAGGATGGGCTCACAGTACTTTACACTAATGAAACAACTATAATTAAATAAACTTTGATGAGTACATGCATACGTGCAATGTAGGTGTATGTTTTATTTTGTGTGTTTGTATTTTTTAATGTATGCATCTCTACAGTTTTTCTATATACTATTTTTTTAATCTACTCAACAAAGGCAGGTGGCTTTTTTTCCCCCAGTTACTTGCCTGACACATCAGTTACAGTTAATAAATTAGGTTTAATTTATTTGAGAGGGAGAGTGAGTGGGCATGGTTGTGCACAAGAATTACGGGAGAAGCAGAGAGAGAATCCCAAGAAGACTCCCTGCTGAGCGCAGAGCCCCATGTGGAGCTCTGTTCCAGGACCCATGAGATCATGACCTGAGCAGAAACCTACTGAGCCACCCACATGCCCCCAGACTAAGATCATCTTAATGCTGTATTCCCCTGCAGTTCACCATCCATCCGTATGCTTTAATTTGCTTCTTTGTTTTTAGTGAAAGGCTTTCCAAGAATCATTACTAAAGAATAAATTACTTACTAGCTGCCAGTAGATTTTAGTTTTGGGTTAACAGACAAAGTTTATTTGGATGATTGGAACAGAAAAGGGCTTTTATATTATTTGGTTCCTAGGATTCTTTTAGAATTTATTTTTCAATGTCATTGATACCACTGAGGTGCTGGTAAGTCATCCCTTTGATAAGGATGTCTCTTTCCCATCCTGCTTTCATGGGGACAGGTTAAGATGAGTTCTTATAAGTTTTCCTCGCCAGTTCTGAGCTGTTATCTCTCATGAAAAAACTTAAGAGAAAACAGCGATCTCTTTGAAAGGAAGTGCCATAAAGCCAGCCTTACTTGCTTTTTGTTTTATCCATCAGATTCTCCGAGAGTGGTTCTTTCCACATTTATATTCGGTGGCTTATAGCTGCATCTAGCTCTTGGAAAGAAGAAATCTTTTTTGCCCCTTTTTCTTAATTTCTCCCTTCAGCTTTTGGTTTTTCAAAACTAGATCAAAGCAGAAATGAAAAGAGAAACCTCATCACTGATATCAAATAAGTGTTCTAATTTTATTTCCCAATTAAGTGGCAATTAAAAAAGAAACTAATCAAGAGCCACTTCAAAGAGAAGAGACTGGAAAGCAGAAGAAATGAAAAGCAAATGAGAGCCTATTTCAGGGAGATGCTGCTCCTGGCACACCAGTTTTGCTGATTTTTCACATTGTTTAAACTGATGTGCTCACTCTAAAATCTCCCAGCTTCACTAAGTCTGCACTTAACCCTTGGTCTGCAGAGGCCATAGAGTTGGGGACCACAGATTGAATGACTTTATTTATTTTTTAAGATTTTATTTATTTATTTGACAGACAGAGATCACAGGTAGGCAGAGAGGCAGGCAGAGAGAGAGGGGAAGCAGGCTCCCCGCTGAGCAGAGAACCCGACGTGGGGCTCAATTCCAGGACCCCGGGATCATGACCTGAGCCGAAGGCAGAGGCTCAACCTACTGAGCCACCCAGGCACCCCTTGAATGACTTCAGGAGGAGCTTCTTCAGCTCTTCTCTGTAACCTTGTTTGAAAGCTGTACCCTGCACGCCTCTCCTGACTCCTCAAGGATGGTGCTCTTGGGACTATTGCTCTATTAGGAGCACCGAAACAAACAAACCAAACTTAAACTGAAATTCTTGGACGGGGTCGGTACTTGCTTAGAAAGTTTTTTCCACTGCTTCTCCTGCTGCGACTTTGAGAGGCAGCTGAGGAGGTCACACTCTTGTCAGGCATTTGATAAATGTTGTCTGTTGTTACTATCACTATGCGCTGGCCACTGTGCTAAGCCCTTTTCATGGATCATCTCCTAGACCTCACTTATGAAGACTGATTGAGCTTTGGTAGTGAAGCTTGGGATTTGCGTCTCCACCTCTTCCTTGGGGCACCCTGGAGGATCCATTCCAAATTTACTGGATGTTTTTTCCTTACTGCCTTGATTTCTTGCTTCCCAACCCTGCAGCAGTGTGAGTCCTGCCTTTGGATCCATTCAGTAACCCATGAACTTTCCCAGACTAGGGAGCCAGTTGGTGATGGAGATGGCTGGCCCCTTTAAACTCTTCTAAGTGGACAGATATCTTTTGCAGAGGTTCTGGTGTGTGAAATTTCTGCTAGCAGTGAGTCATTCATTGCTCAGAAAATTACTGAAAATGGTCTCTGAACAGCATCCGATTTGACCTTGGAGTTGCCAGGTTACAGTGTGGCTCACCAAAGCAACCCAGAGGATGTGGAATTTACATTTCTGTCTCAGTCCCATTCTAAATGGTTTAGTGTATCAGAGCCTTTGTGATCCCCCCCCTTTAAAAAAAAAAAAAAACAGTTATTCTCTATGGCAGGAACTGGCTTGTTCACCCTCAGAATTCTGGCCAACTGTCCCAGGAAGGGCAGAGGATGGCAGTAAAACAATTTTTGTAATCGCTTCCCACAACTTGCTGTTCTTTTCAGTCTTACATGCCTATCCTCTGTATGGCTGTGGCTGCAGGGTCACTTACAGCAGTACCCCAAACTCTGCACTCCCACTCATCAGTGAGACTGAGTCAGACCATGTGGTTTCCACCCTGGTACCCTCATATGCCTCTCATTCACCTCTTTGGGCCTTCTGAGTACCAGGAGGATTGTTGGTGAACCTCTCACCCCTCATAAGTAAATGGATTTGCAGAAGGATTTCCTGATCTGCTAAAGCAGAATCAAAAGGATGTTAGAGCCTAGGATTTGTTTAATCGGTTTCTCTGGAAATTTTGAGTTTTAGCCAAAAGAATTAATTTCCAGTTTTCGGGGGTGGGAAATAAGTGACCAAAAGTTGTGAATTTTATTTTCGGATCTCCTTTTTTTTTTTTTAATTTCTTTCCTTTGGTCTCGTAATCAAAACTAAACCTGCGGCCTGCATTTAAGACTTTGGAACAATTTAAAATAGTTTCAGTGGAGCTTTCTTGTTTTCACTTTTTTCTTTTTAAAAGATTCTATTTATTTATTTATTTACTTGTCAGAGAGATAGAGCAAGAGAGGGAACACACGCATGGGGAGTGGGAGAGGGAGAATCAGGCTTCCTGCTGAGCGGGGAGCCGGATGTTAGACTCTATGACCCTGGGATCATGACCTGAGCCGAAGGCAGACGCTTCACGACTGAGCCACCCATGCGCCCCTCCACACTTTTCACAGATTATTAACACAGTTGTCATGTGGAAACGTAACTGGAGATGTTTTGCTGACCCTCTTTTCGGCTGTAGCTTGTCAGGGTCTTATTTTAGTCTATTATGCCGGGAAAGCGTCAGTCAAGCACGTTATTTGTTGAACTCTTAACTGTGCACTGGGCGCAGCTGGGGGTGCTGTAGGAAACAGCTGTATCAGATGTCCTTATGCTCAGGAAATTTTTAATCTTACTGGGAAGGTAGGAAGCAAACCATTATTCTATGTAAAATATTCAGTCGTTTGGGAGATCATAATCTTAGCCAGATACCAGGGAGAGTGAGTGTAGCCAGAGGCGGCTTCCTGGATAAAGTGGGGCTCAGGTGCTCCTGGCCTTTCATACGTGCCCCTCTGAGACACAGCAGTTTGTTTTAGGGCCCTGTATGATGAAACTGTCTTTGGGCTTTGGAGGAGACTCGGAAAATTCCCACAGAAACAAGACCGTGGTGTTCAGGAAGGAACGGTTCACATTTTTAGAGATTAGTGGCTTGTCCCTGGTCACCAGTTGGTTAGTTGGTGACCAGTTGACCTCACGTGTCTGGGCCTTGGTTTCTGCTTCTGTGAACAGCAGGTTAAGCTGGGTGGCCCTGACATTCGTTCCAGGCCTGGTGGCTGAGCTCGTACTCCCCCACAGTACAGCCTTCTGTTCCCCAGTCACGTCCCTTTGAGTGGATTTTGTTACCCGGTAGGGTGGAGGGGAGGCCTGTGTTATGGACCCTTCCTGCTTGTCGTGTTTTCTGGAAGTTCTGTGCTGGTGCTGCTCGTCTGTCTGCATGCCCTTCCCTTCCGCCCACTCACACATCCTGGTACTGCATTCTGTTTCTAGAAATCAGCACTGAGGCTCATTTTCTCTCTCCTCCCCAGAGCCCTGACTTTATAGCAGAGCACCCATGGGATTTTTGTGTTTGAACTTAGAATATCTTGGCCTTCATTAAGAAAATGACATTTCGAGCACCGGGGTGCCTCAGTTGGTTAAGAGACTGCCTTCAGCTCAGGTCATGATCCTGGAGTCCCAGGACTGAGTCCCACATTGGGCTCCCTGCTCAGCAGGGGGTCTGCTTCTCTCTCTGACCTTCTCCCCGCTCATGCTCTCTCTCTCTCTTTCTTTTTTTTTTTTTAAAGAAATTTTAAGATTTTATTTATTTACTTGACAGGGAGAGATCACAAGTAGGCAGAGAGGCAGGCAGAGAGAGAGGTGGAAGCAGGCTCCCTGCTGAGCAGAGAGCCTGATGCGGGGCTCGATCCCAGAACCTTGAGATCATGACCTGAGCCGAAGGCAGAGGCTTTAACCCACTGAGCCACCCAGGTGCCCCTCTCTCTCTTTCTCTTTCTCTCACATAAATAAATAAAAATTTTTTTAAAAATGACATTTCTTGGCACTCCTGGCTGGTTCAGTCAGTGGAGCATAAGACTCTGGATCTTGGGGTCATGAGTTCCAACCCCCATTGAGCATAGAGACTACTTAAATAAAAAAAATTTTTTTTAATGACATTTTTTATTTCTTGTCTTCCCTGTTCCTGACTGTCTTTCTGCTAATTTGTTCCATATTCTCCAGGTTGGTCATTAATGACTTAAGTTGATCAGCTTCAGAGTGTAGACTTCAAAATTCTTACGTGAACGCCTATGTCCATTTCCATTGTAGGGACCCCCTTTACCCCAGGAAGGCAATTTCTGCTAATTCTTCGCTCATTATTTTGGAACCAAATGAGTCAAAGTCACACTTCGATTTTCTGTATTCCATGGTTGTGGCGCATCTCTTTGGCGTTTGTTAAGGTGACTGGCAGGCTTAGAGTGCTCTCTAAGAGATGACTATTTGAGGGATGCCTGAGTGGCTCAGTTGGGTAAGCGGCTGCCTTCGGCTCAGGTCATGATCCCAGCGTTCTGGGATCGAGTCCTGCATCGGGTTCCTTGCTTGGCGGGGAGCCTGCTTCTCCCTCTGCCTCTGCCTGCCTCTCTGTCCTGCCTGTGCTCGCTCTCTCTCTCTCCCTCTATCCCTGACAAATAAATAAATAAAATCTTAAAAAAAAAAAAAAAAGATGACTATTTGAGTTCGCAGGATCCCTGTGCACACTGGGATACCCACCCACTGGGTGTGGACTTCAGGTCCCTTTAAAAATTATGTGAATTGGGCGCCTGGGTGGCTCAGTGGGTTAAAGCCTCTGCCTTCGGCTCAGGTCATGATCCCAGGGTCCCGGGATCAAGCCCGGGATCAAGCCCCTCATCCGGCTCTCGGCTCAGCAGGGTGCCTGCTTCCTCCCCTCTCTCTCTGCCTGCCTCTCTGCCTACTTGTGATTTCTCTCTCTCTCTGTCAAATAAATAAAATCTTTTAAAAAAAAAAAATGATGTGAATTCTTAGAGAAGGACTAGCCTGCTTCAGTGGGGTCCTCTGGTGTGGTTCTCCCCAAATCCAAGTCGAAACTCTTCTTTGAAATTGCTTCCTGGGAGGCTTCTTCTTCTTCTTTTTTTAATTTTATTTATTTATTTGACAAACAGAGATCACAAGTAGGCAGAGAGAGAGTGGAGGAAGCAGGCTCCCCACTGAGCAGGGAGCCTGATGCGGGGCTCGATCCTAGGACCCTGAGATCAGGACCCAAGCCAAAGGCATAGGCTTTAACCCACTGAGCCACCCAGGTGCCCCTCTGGGAGGCTTCTTGAAGACTTACTCTCAAGGCTTGGTTTCTTTTGAATAATTAAAATTACCATAATCACCTTGAAAACTAAACCCTGGTGAGCTCTTTGGAAATCTCTTCTTGGGGCACCTGGGTGGCTCCATCCGTTAAGCATCCACCTTCGGCTCAGGTCATGATCTCAAATTATGAGCCCAAGGACCCGGGAGACCTGGGATCATTCCTGCATCTGGCTCCCTGCTCAGCAGGGAGTCTGCTTCTCCCTCTGCCTTTACTCCAGTTGTGTGTGCTCGCTCTCTCTCTCTCACTCAAATAAATAAAATTTTTGGAAAAAAAGAAATCTCTTCTGTGTCTATCGTCCCCCTGTCTGTGAGACCAGGGTGAGCTCATACTGCGTTCTATGGGTGTAGCTCTGTACTGGCAGCTGGGTGAGAACCGCTCTTCTTTAACTTCCCTTTGTTCTTCATCTGTCCCTGTGCTTGATGTACAAGTCGAAACAGGACTGTTGCTCAGTAGCTGCGTGTGCAAATTCAAGGCAGTACAAGGAAAATGAAATTCGCTCTCTGGGTTTAGTGTGGGTCTTGCAGTTTGTCAGGCACGTATATTGATGATGCGTAAAAGAGAACAAGAATTCAGTTGAAGATCCTTCCACAAAAGGGGGGTCCGTGAGGCGATGGCTGCTTTTAAGTGTCCCCACTGAGTAGCAGTGCAAAAGCAGGGAGGTCGTTTCTTAGCGATTTACTTGGAAAGATTTCTGAAGTTGGGAAAAGTAGTTTCTTCTATTTCCCTTATGTGAAAATGTGTTTAGTAAGTATCTGAAAGGTTGATACGCAGCAACTCTGCCTTGAACTTGTTTAACCATAGAGCTATTTAAAAATATATTTTTATGGTACTTCATAGACAAGGTCGAGGTAACTCATTCAGTAAGCTGAAATGGACTTCTAACATTGTATCAACAGTGGGACACTGCTTTGTTTCCTAACATCAACCAGTTTTTAAATTTTATAAGCTCCATATACTCTTGAGACTGAAATGAGACTGTGCCTGGAATTTAAAAAACACATAGAGTTTTGTTTTTTTTTTTAAGATTTTATTTATTTATTTGACACAGAGAGAGAGATCACAAGTAGGCAGAGAGGCAGGCAGAGAGAGAGGAGGAAGCAGGCTCCCCACTGAGCACAGAGCCCAACGCGGGGCTCAGGGCTCGGTCCCAGGACCCTGAGATCATGACCTGAGCCAAAGGCAGAGGCTTAGCCCACAAAGCCACCCTGGTGACCCCGCACATAGAGTTTTTATAGGCTATAAATAGGCCTGTAGGTGATAACAACATTGAATTACTTAAGTGGAAAAGTTTTCTTTAGGCCATAAAAGACTTCCTGGTTCCTATACTTTGCCATGGCCTTGGGGGTTTTGCAGAGCATCTGGTTTTAAGGGGTTCACCTTATTCCCTCTCTGAATGCTACTGGTTTTCCTTCCATGGTATGCCTTCTGTGTCCCATTAGGATAATACCTAGGAGGTATACTTGGACTAAAGTAACCTCCAGCCTTTACCAGATTCTCCGACTTCATAGTCTCCTTGCGTCAGGGAGGCCTGGCAGACGGGTGCAGGCAGTTACGCCAGGGCGGGGCGAGAGAAGAGTCAGTGAGCTAGCTGGGGACTGAGGATTATGGGCCTAGGGAAGAGTTGGGCTCAATACCCTCTCGGTTAAGAGGCAGCTGTCACTGTGGGCTTTCTTGCATGGGGGGGACATGCTTTCTAGTATGGAAAGCTTTTCCACAGAGCTGAGTCCCACAGCCAACTAGAGTTTACAGTGATGCAGAAAGATGACCACATCAGGGAAATCCAGTAGAGGCTGGAGGTAACATTTTTTTTTTTTTAAGGTTTTATTTATTTATTTGACAGACAGAGATCACAAGCAGGCAGAGAGGCAGGCAGAGAGAGAGGAGGAAGCAGGCCCTCTGCTGAGCAGAGAGCCTGGATGCTGCGCTCTATCCCAGGACCCCAGGATTATGGCCTGAGCCCAAGGCAGAGGCTTTAACCCACTGAGCCACCCAGGCGCCCCTGGAGGTAACTTTTTAGTCCAAGTGTAAGGTCATGAAGTCTGGACGCCAGCGCTCCTCCCAGGCCTAGGAATAGGTACATCTCCCACAGGAGGTGGTTGCTCATGGCTGCAGATTGCCTTCTCCCTACACAGTACCGTTTGTTATGAGAGGATAATTAATATTCATAATCACCCCAAGACATTTTAAGACCAGGTACACTTTCTGAATTAGAAAATAAAGCTTAAATGGAATTTATCATAATGGTGCGGAAAAAATATTTCATACTATTTTAACACTTTGGAAATTGGCTATCTAGAATATACAGCCAAATCCCTGCACTTAGCTCATCCTGCAGATGAGCATTCCCTGGATTCTCGGGCGGGACTACTGACTTTCCCTTTTCAGTGGAAGATTTCCAGGGAGGGTGACAGAGTAACAGTAGGCATTAGTCTCAGGCTGACAATGCCAAAATCAGTGCAGACATGGCAGAAACCAACTGCAGTAGACCCTTAAACAGCAGGAGTTTGAACTGCATGGGTCTACTTACATGTGAGCTTTTTTTTTTTTTTTAAGATTTTATTTACTCATTTGACAGAGAGGCAGGCAGAGAGATGGGGGGAAGCAGGCTCCCTGCTGATCAGAGAGCCTGATGTGGGGCTCGACCGCAGGACCCTGAGAATCATGTGCTGAGCCAAAGGCAGAGGCTTAACCCACTGAGCCACCCAGGCGCCCCTACATGTGAACTTTGAACAGTACAGCACTATAAAATGTATTTTCCTTCAGCTTTCCTTGATAATATTTTCTTGTCTCTAGCTTACTTTATTTGAAGAATACAATGTATAATATACACTACTAGAAAATCTGTGTTAATTGGCTTATGTTATTGGTAAGGCCTCATCAACAGTAGGGTATTAATAGCTAATTTGGGGAGAGTCAAAAGTTGTGTACAGATTTTCAACTGTCGGGAGTTGGTGCCCCTAACCCCTGTGTTGTTCAAGGGTCAGCTGTCCAACCACAGTTAAGAAAGCTGAGCTGCAAGGTGAACCTTAAAGCTCATCAGTAAAATAAAGAAAACCCAATACAAAGGTAAAATAAAAGGAAGGAAACCCAGAAATCAGTAAGCATTGGGAGAAGACATTAGGGAGCAAATGAATGGAAAATGGGAAAGAAACACAGTATAATGTGATTTGTGTCTCCGTAAAGATGAGAGGCCTCAGAAAACAATAATGAAACGCTGTAGGAGATGTTTAAATGTGGCTACGAGACTGTTGACTGCTGCATTCGTGGGCCGTGTCATGGACAGAGGGCCTGTCCCCTTTACTGGCTCACAGACAGGCAGGCTTCAGGTCGTCGCTTTGTGGCAGGGCTGGCTGGGTGCCTCACTGTTCTTTTCCCCAGATCCCAGGTGCCGGACTTTGCCCATGGTCATCCCCCAGTCTGCGCCGGCTGATAGTCGCCCCAGGTCCTGCGGGCCTGATTCAGGCAGTGCTCACGACTGTTGCGCTAGCTTGGACACAGACCTCAGCAACGTGGAACTGCCTTTTTCCTCCTCCTTTCCTCCCTTTGCAGTGCTGCCTTGAGCTCTCGATCCAGCTGGAGAAATCTCACTCAGCCTGATGCTCCGGGTGGGTGGGAGTGGGGGTGAGGAAGGGTTTCCAAAAAGACTGCTTTGGACTGTCATCGTTTCAGATCCAGGGCTCCCAGGACGTGTTGGAGGTATGAATTGCCACCGTTAATAATTACCATTTGCCTTTGGGGCCGGCACTCTAGCAATCTGAAGAAAAGAGACATAAAATAAAAACCAGAATGGAAAAGGTCCATCCAGACATTTCTCGCACAGCCCTCCCCCTTACCCTCTTCCCACCCCGCAGAGCTGGTGGGTGTGCGGTGAGCTGCTGGTGTCCTCCAAATGCCCCTCCGGGACTGGATTCTCTGGTCAGCTCCTGAAGCCAGCAGGCCTGATGAAGGAAGGTCTGGCTCCACAGAAAGCTCTTTGTCGGTGTAGCTCAAAACAGATGATTTTTTAAAAACCCTGCATCAGTATTTACTTTGTCTTACAGTGGTTTGAGTCCAGCCAATGACACTGGAGCCAAAAAGAAGAAAAAGAAACAGAAGAAGAAGAAAGAGAAAGGCAGTGAGACAGATTCAGCCCAGGATCAGCCCGTGAAGGTAACAAGGAGGCTCTGTTTCCGTGTGACCGAGAGTCGCTTTTTCAGGGGAGGGAGTTGCGGGTCAGTGCGGAGAGCAATTCAGGCTGATCGTCTCCACTGGTATTGCTTCAAGACGGAGGGGGTGGAGCCCTCTGCCGCCCTCTGCTGCCCCTGACCGAGGGGATGAAACTGCTCTGGGTCCCTTAGGAGCCACAGCAGGTTATACACCGTCTGCGGAGCATGCGTTAGGTGCCCGGCAGCCACCCCACAGGGACAGGCTCTCCACCTGGAGCGGCGGTTCTCAGCCCTTTCTGTCCTGAGTCCCCAGCCCTGGGAGGAGAAGAGGCCTGCCTTTTTTTTTTTTTTTTTTAAAGATTTTATTCATCCATTTGACAGACAGAGATCACAAGTAGGCAGAGAGAGAGAGAGAGAAGAGGAAGCAGGCTCCCCGCGGAGCAGAGAGCCCAACGCGGGGCTTGATCCCAGGACCCTGAGACGGTGACCCCAGCTGATGGCAGAGGCTTTAATCCACTGAGCCATCCAGGCACCCTGAGGCCTGCTCTTTTGAAGGCCACACTTTAGATACCTCCAGCGTTCCCTGATGGCCCTCGTGGCCATGCTGGAAACAGCGAGGCCCCCGCAGCTTCGAGCCACTGGCCTAGAGTGGCCGGCCCAGGACTGACACCCAGACCGAACTGGGCGAATGGGGAGGGATGGATTAGTTCCGGAAATGAAACAACACTGAAACAAGAAAACTTGTTCTGGGCAAGTGCTGCCCCCTTCAGATTAGACCCTGGGAGAAGCCTGAATGTATGATCCCTCTCAGAATTACCTCCAGAACAGTGTCTAAGCCTCACAAGAAATCCGGTCTCACTCCGGTAGCCCACACGTTGTCGTATGCCACAAATGTCGTGCTCCAGCTTGAATCGCCTACCTTGTTGAGAAATGGCTTCAAGTGATTTTTTTTTTTAAGATTTTCTTTATTATTTGACAGAAAGAGACTCAGCGAGAGAGGGAACACAAACAGGGAGTAGGAGAGGGAGAAGCAGGCTTGCTGCTGAGCGGGGAGCCTGATGAGGGGCCCCATCCCAGGACCCTGGGATCATGAGCTGAAGGCAGACACTTAACAACCGAGCCACCCAGGTGCTCCTTTAGTGATTTTTTTACTATTCTCAATAATAAATTTACCGTGGGAAGGGGAAAAAAAACAAATACCATTATTAACCACCTGCTTCTCCCACTCCCCCTGCTTGTGTTCCCTCTCTCACTATGTCTCTTTCTGTCAAATAAATAAAATCTTTTAAAAAAAAAGTGAACATACTGTTCATTGGATTATTAATTTATATTATTATATAATATATAATTTATATTATATTATATATAATGACAATATATATTAGAATTTCACATGTACATATCCTTTGACCCAGAAGGTCTCTTTCTTAGACTTTATCTGACAGAAATTCATATCCCAGAGAGCAAAAATAGATGTATAAGAAAATTCATGATGGCATTTTTTTGTAAAGCTGAAGAACAAAACCACGAAAATGCCCATCAGTGGAGGTTGCTAAATATATTGTGGTCCGTCCACAAAGTGGACTCAGTTCAAATGAGCAGGTCTGTGTGTCCACATGGAAGGTTCTCTAAGATGTAGTGTTTATTTATTTTTTTTTTTTTAAGATTTTATTTATGTGTCAGAGAGAGAGAGAGCACAAGTGGCAGGCAGAAGCAGAGGGAGAAGCAGGCTCCCAGCTGAGCAAGGAGCGCAATGCAGGACTCAGTCCCAGGACCCTGGGATCGTGACCTGAGCCGAAGGCAGATGCTTAACCAACTGAGCCACCCAGACATCCCTAACACATAGTTTTTTGTTTCGTTTTGTTTTTTAAATTTATTTATTTATTTGACAGAGAGAGAGAGATCACAAGTAGGCAGAGAGGCAGGCAGAGAGGGAGGAGGAAGCAGGCTCCCTGCTGAGCCGAGAGCCGGATGAGGGGCTTGATCCCGGGACTCTGGGATCATGACCTGAGCCGAAGGCAGAGGCTTTAACCCACTGAGCCACCCAGGCGCCCCCCCAAGACATAGTTTTTAAAGATTCCATTTATTTATTTTTTTTATTTACTTGACAGCCAGAGATCACAAGGAGGCAGAGAGGCAGGCAGAAAGAGAGAAAGGAGGAAGCAGGCTCCCTGCTGAGCAGAGAACCCGATGCGGGGCTCAATCCCAGGACCCTGAGATCATGACCTGAGCCGAAGGCAGAGGCTTTAACCCACTGAGCCACCCAGATACCCCCCCAAGACATAGTTTTTAAGGAAGAACGAACAGCATATAGAATAATAACATCTGACCCAATTCTGTTTTTTTGACAATTGTGTGTGTGTGCTTGGAGCTTGCATGGAAAAAAGCCTGAAATTATATTTATCTCTTTTCACCCTACCTCCTAAATTAAGACTGTTGATGATAAGGATTATATTTAAGAGGTGGGATTGTTGGCTGTTTACTTTCTATATATAGTATATATTTCTGCATTGTTTGAAATTTTACACTGAACGTGTATTCCGTTGGCCACCAAACAAAGAGGCTAAGAAGGATAAGCACCCCCCGTCCGGAGAGCGCATCGCCAACCACTCTCTCTCTGGTTGTCATAAGACATCTGACCTCTGGACTGGGATGGAGGAACCACACCCCTTCCTTGAGTAATACCCCTTAACTCTTGCACTTGTGATTAATCAAAAGTACTTGTTAACATAATGAGCCTTTTCTCTCCCCAACTTGGTCTCATCCAGATGAACTCTTTGCCAGCCGAGAGGATCCAGGAAATACAGAAGGCCATTGAACTCTTCTCAGTGGGTCAGGGGCCTGCCAAAACCATGGAGGAGGCCAGCAAGCGAAGCTACCAGTTCTGGGACACGCAGCCCGTCCCCAAACTGGGTATGTATGTGGTTTCTTCCCCAGGCGATGGGGAGGGGTGTGTCTTACCCCTGTGTCGGGTGCCACACTGAGTTTGTGGGGGGAGGATGGAAGAGTCTTGGAGTTCCTTGGTGGTTATTTTTAGAGGGTAGTCTTTAAAATGCAGTGTAGGAAACACTAATGCTCAGAGACCTTACTGTTTCACAGGAGTACGTATCGAGAACAAGCATGGATTCCTTTAGTCCATTATCATCTACTATAAATCTAAAAAGAAACTGGATTGCCACAGGCTGAGTGGGGTTGTGCGCCCACGGGTCTGTCTTCCCATAGAGATTTTGTAGAGAGACCCTCTTGCTTGTCGGGCAGATATCTGGCCCTGGGGTTGGCCGAGTCCCCAGTCCCTTGCCTTTGTCTCTTCAGCCAGTGCATGCTTCCCCACTGCATGTCACCTGACAGTTTGCTCAACAGTGATGGCTCTACCCCGGGAATGCCCTCTGCAGGTTTGGTTGGCACCCTTTAAAAAAGCTCTACTGAGCTCGTAAAGGGGTGGGACAGGCAGAAAAGCTAAAAGGATTCTAGAGAGAGCGACACAGTAGAGTTAGAGACACCTTCTGAGATTGAGCCACAGCTAACGTTGATGGCTAACTTCAGACCTAACTGTTGAGAAGTTTCAGGAGCAGTTGCACCACGATTCTGGGCCTATTGATGGCCCAATGCCCATTTTCTCTGTGACTGAGAAAGTAAGTGTGTTGAGAAGACATGCGTTCAGATACCAAATGTAAGTGGCCTTCAGGTTGTGTGTGTGACTGCTCTCTTCCAGAACGTTTGATGGGGAAGAGGGGGTGAGGGCAGGGCAGGGCCAAAGACTGGAGAGGGGAAAGGGGCAGCTGTGTCCACAGAGATGATTTGTTCCAGAGGTGGGCAGTGCTACTCAGTGTGGTCCTCAGACCAGCGGGGTGCGCGTTGCCTAAGAGTTGTGGACATGCGGACTCTCAGGCCCCCCGTCAGACCTGTGGCATCGGAATCTGAGGGCATTTGTGTCCACACCGCAGGTTTCAGGCACTGCTGTAGAGCAGATGCGGTTCTTGGACAGCCTAGTCACCATCCAGAAGCACGCTGAGGTGCGCCCCTACGGGGAGTGGAAAGCAGAGCACTGCCTGGGTGGTGAGGGGTGGTGATTTGGCAGCAGAGGCACTATTCCAGAGCCCTGTCCCGACCCAGCTGCCTTGTCTGTCAGGCTGCCCAGGTCAGCCAGGTCCCAGGCCCACTGGTTGAGCCCTCCAGCAAGGCTGTGGGTCACAGTTAATGCTGTTAGTAGGGCATTACCAGGAGCGGGTCCCAGTGACCACTTCCCACCAAGGAGCAGGAAGAATGTCAAGAGCGACACCCTCCACCTCTGAGTGAAATGCTTGATGAGGCATTTTGTGGTGGCCGCTAGGCATCTTGGCCCAGTTTTCAGATGGATGTTGGGAGTTTTGGTCCAATTTTATTTTTCATTAAGAATTTGCAAATGGGGGACCCCTGGGTGGCTCAGTTGTTAAGCATCTGCCTTCAGCTTGGGTCATAATCCCAGGGTCCTGGGATTGAGCTCCGTATTGGGCTCCCTACTCAGCAGGGAGCTTGCTTCTCCCTCTCCCACTCCCCCTGCTTGTGTTCCCTCTCTCACTGCCTCTCTTTGTCATAAATAAATTAAAATCTTTAAAAAAAAAAAAAAAGATAAAAAGAAAAAGAATTTGCAAATGGGTAACTTAGCTCCATTCTTCACAGAGATGAATTGGGGTCCATGGACTTCTTTCTGTTTCTCATCAGTCCAGTTACTCTATGTTATCTGCCTCCGTTTCTCCTCCCATAAATGTAGGGTCTCCAGTTTCATTGTCAGAAAGTTTGTGAGAAAGCCACACGGTTGCTACAGGAGCCCTGACACCCTCCGGAAGGTGGAAGGAGCTCAGCTGTTATTTCTTCTGGATGTGCCTCCTGGGCTGTGTGTGACGTGGGGCCCGGGGGAAGAGCCGTTGTTCTGAGCACCTGACCAGTCTGCCTTTCAGGTCCATGGTCAGACCTAAAGGAAGGCTTCCTCCCTTCTCGTGAGGCGTTCCGCAGGGAGTACCACATCAGAAGCTTCGGTTGGCCCACGTGGCTGAGGTGCCAGCCTAGTTTTCCTCGGGGTAGTGTGTCTTACAGCTTCTTGCCGTGATCTTCCCCACCAGTGGTCGAGAAGCCTTTCAAGTGTACTGTTTACTGCTCACCTTGTCAGGAGAGGTGTGATTAGGTTGCACACCGCTAACTGGGATTTTGTAGTTTACAGTCCTAAATTCGCCATGGAGGAGCCTTTGAACAGTAGCTGTTTTAGGCTGTGTGACCGTGACGGTTCTGTGTTCCCAAATGCACACGCAGTTCTGTTCTCAAATAAACTTTGAATCCCCTTTGTGGATTGGAATTTCGCCATTCTTAGACTCGTTTGTACAAGTAACTACCCAAGGGAGAACTCAGACTTGTACGTGGTTTGGGCTGTGAGAGAGAAGCCTCCCCACTCTCAGCCTCTTCCTTGCCCTGTCCGTTTGGTTTCCAGTCTCCCAAATCTCATGTTCTTTGCTTCCAAGTCACTCATGGTTGCTGTGGTGCATGGTTTTGGATCTTTGATGTTGAAAGGCAGAATTTTGGGGGGAGAATGTACAGAAAGGAACCCTCTGAAAGTACAAAGTTTTCTTTTTAAAGTTCCCAGCATCCTTACTTGGTTACTGGGTCCGGGTGGCCTAGTGACCGTTGGCTGTATGTATCCTGACCATTCTCTGGCAGTTTCCCACCCCTGCCTACCAGGAGGCGCGCGAGAGCCCCGAGAAGGTGGAAACCCCGAGCAGGTGGCAGCTGCTGGCAGGACAGTGCAGGAGCCTAGGGTTGCACCTCAGCTCCGTTGGCACCCCAGAGTCCTGGCGCTCTACCTTGTCAGCTGTGTCTTGCAGATACCAAAGAGCCTTGAGATGACCTAGGAAAGCTGGCTTATCATGGTCAGGGACCCTCATCCTGCTGTGGGGGAGGTGCCTGCTGTGCCCTGGGATTCCATGAACACGGGGTGAAGGAGTGAATGGAAATGTTCGTTGTACGCAGGCCCTAGGAACCAGCCTAGGGGAAAAGATTTGACCTTGCGATGATTGTAGTACAGTGGGGAAGACTACGGATATCTTGTCCATGGAAATCATTTTAGGAAAAAATAAGAAAGAGGTTCTGAAGTTAAATGTATTTTGAAAAAAGGCATAAATTCAGTACACGGCAGGGACCAACCAACACCTCCACAGGACTGGCAGAGAGGCCCGTGGGACCTGCCGAGGAGGTAGTCCTCTCGGCTTTGTGAGCCCCAAACATTTCACATGGCAGTGGACTGGAAGTAGATTGACTTGTGTTAAATTAATTCATTAGGGCTATTTTATGAATAAATCAAAAGGCCAGTTTCTAAACTAGGGAAGAAAAATATAACCTCTTTCCCAAGCAAATCTCCCAGGAAGCCAGATGGTAAATAGGAAGTGGCCGGTTGCTTCCTTGCCTGCACTTTCCAGTTTGTGACCCCTAACACATTGGTAATGACTTACTAAATACTTCCCCAGAAGGTGGTCCATCTTGTGGGGACCGGGACCTTATCTTTTCCCTGCTGTGCACTTGTGCCCAGTGTCTGACATGGGTCGGTGCTCGGTACATGTGCTGAGTGAGGGAGAGTGAGACGGTCAGTCCTAATGGCCTTGTCCTCACCTCACAGCCTGAGGTGGTCTCTCCTATTACACCTGCCCCACGGGTCCGTTACTGCTGCCTTCAGCACGTTGGAATGACATATTTGGGCCAGGGCTCTGCAAGTCAGTGAAAGCCTGAATTGAGTGCCGAGTGTGTACAGAGCCGGATGCTGGGAGCAAGCAGTGTCCTGAGTTGGTCCCTTTTGAAGATTCCGTTTTCAGAATGTACTAAACATTGCATTCTTCCAAGTGTGAATATGAATGAGCTCTGAATGTGGAAACCAAATCATTCCAAGGGCCAAAAATAAGTGGTCAAGTTTGTTCAGGTGTATCTCATCCGTGGGCATCAGAGCTGTATCATCTGAGCCCACCCCTCCCCGCCCCCAGCACTGTCCCCACACTGCACAGAGGAAGGGCGGCATCCAGGGCGGGGGCGAGGCAGAGAGTAACTTCCCGGCAGCATTGTGTAGATTCAGTGATTCAGCCTAAAGACACTTGTAGGGCTCTGTAAACACAGGGCCCAAGCTGGCAGCAGCAGTTAACTGGCCCACATTGCTGAAGGCCAAGGCTGGCAGGGCCGAGATTGAGCCTGGCGCCTCGCTGCCATCGTCTGGTTCAGCAGTGGGCCCCGTACATTGTTGTTGCTGTTGACACAAAAGCAGCCTTGTTGCAACTCCTTATAAATCCATCCAGGTTGATGGGCCTGGGCCAGGACCATGATGGTCCTTTTTATACCAGCCGGAAGGCAGGAAGCCAAATGAGTCAAGATAAATGTTTGCCATTTAGTAACCAAAGGGAGATGTAAAAGAATTTCCAAAAAAACCAACCACCTTGGATCTCAGTGATTGTTCTGAGGCTTTGCTACGAGTTGGCTCTCCGTTGGGGACTAAGGGTAGCTGGAGAGACGGTCTGCAATTGCCAAGCACAAAGTGTTCTTCTAGATGGAGGGCTCCTAGGGACAGGAGGAATTTGCTGGGGTTGATGTTTGAGCTGAGTTCCCCACCCCCGACCCCAAGGCAGGGTGAGGCTCACAGCTGTGCTCTTCTTCCAGGAGAAGTGGTGAACACCCATGGGCCCGTGGAGCCTGACAAAGACAACATCCGCCAGGAGCCCTACACCCTGCCCCAGGGCTTCACCTGGGATGCCCTGGACCTGGGGGACCGTGGTGTGGTGAGTAGGCCTGGGCAGGCTGCTCTGTGGATTGGGCGCCATTTTCAGTGAGCCCTGCTGTCATGTGGAGACAGCTGCTCCTCAGGCCTTCCTCAGGGACTTTCTTGAGAGCCGATCCAAGCAGGTTGGAGCAAACACTCGCATGTGTACCTGCATGTGTGTGCACACACCTGCACACACACGTACACACCCCACATTGGCCCCCATCTGTTGCCTCTGAGGCCTGCCCAAGACGCCATATTTTTTTTTTTTTAGGATTTTATTTTTTAAGTAATCTCTACACCCAGTGTGGGGCTCAGACTCGCAAACCCAAGCCCAAGAGTCGCCGGCTCCACCAGCCGGGCACCCGCCCCCAAGATGCCGCATTAAATAGTCTCTGGTTTCTCAGGCGGATGGAGCGTTAAGCTGTGTAGCTCCCCAAGGCGCGACCTTTCTGGCGTGCAGTTGTTGTCTGGTTCATCTGTGTGTTCATTCTCCATCTTACGACGGAGTGGCTGGGTAGCGGGGTGCCATTCTTACTCTGTCGCCATATGTACTAAAGTCTGCCACTCTGGCTCTCAGGGGCTCGGTTCCCTAGTTCAGCTTGGGTGCTTGTTCCAAAAGAGTTCCTGCCATGCCAGGAGCAAAACAGATTTATGAGATGAAACCTGGTTTTTTGTAGTTTGCCTTGTCCTTCTGGAAAGCTTAGAGCCCCAGGGAGTTCGGGTTGCCTCCCCCCTCCCACAGCCCCCCACAATGGCAGGGTGGCTCTGAGGTGCCACTTGTCTCTCCGCAGCTGAAAGAGCTTTATGGCCTCCTGAATGAGAACTATGTAGAAGACGACGACAATATGTTCCGATTTGACTACTCCCCGGACTTTCTGTTGTGGTGAGCCATGGGGCCTTCTTGGCGGCTCGGGCGGGGTGTGGGGCAGGACCCCACAGCGGGCCTACTTTCCCTGTTAAGAACCAGCCTCTGAATGGCAAATGAGGGTGTCCATTTTGAGTTCCCACATCTGAAGGAAAGTTGTTTCTGGTGGAGCTAGGTATCGAAACCTTATTTAAGGCAGAATGACTGGATGAGGGAGGATTTGGTGGCATTTGGTTCCCAGAAGAAGAGTGTTATATGGTGACTTGGTGTAAGAAGGGAAGGAGGAATGAGATTTCAAAAGAAAAAAGAGGGAGTGCCTGGGTGGCTCAGTGGGTTAAAAGCCTCTGCCTTTGGCTCAGGTCGTGATTCCAGGGCTCTGGGATCGAGCCCTGCATCAGGCTTTTTGCTCCACAGGGAGCCTGCTTCCTCCTCTCTCTCTGCCTGCCTCTCTGCCTACTTGTGATCTCTCTCTCAAATAAATAAATAGATAAAAGTCTTTTTTAAAAAAAGTCATTTTCTCTCCAGTTCCTAAGCATGCTTGATTATCTGAAAATGGCCCTGCTGGACTGGAAAGGGACTGCCTGAAAGGGAGCACTGGGCAGGCAGAAAGAGGGGGTGATGGTGCCTGGAGGGCAGGTGAAAATCAGAGCTCAGGGGCCTCCGTGATCGACTCACAACCATGGGACTCTCCAGCTCTGAGCCGGTCATCTGGCTTAAGCGAGCAAAGTGAGCGAGCACAAAGAAATTCGATGGGGTGCAAAGTCCTCAGTATGGCAGCCTTGGATTGGGTGGGTGAGTGGGCCAGGTGGGCTGAGCCACAGGAAGGGGCCCATGTGTGTCCAGGAGGGCTTGGCCCTAGAGAGAATTAGCTGTTAACCCCAGAGAGGTAGAGTAGGAGGTGAGAATGGACTCATCTGTGGAGCGCAAACCATCTGCCCAGCACACTGGTCTCCTGTGGCCACAGCCTCTGTCTCTCTTCTAGGGCTCTCCGGCCGCCTGGCTGGCTCCCCCAGTGGCACTGCGGGGTTCGAGTGGTCTCAAGTCGGAAACTGGTTGGGTTCATCAGTGCCATTCCAGCAAACATCCACATCTATGACACGTAAGCACCAGCGCCAACCGCCCCCCACGTTGCTGCCATCCTGCTTGGTCTGGGAGCGGGGTAGTAAAGATATGCATACCTTCCACGAAAGAAAGGGTGAAGGGAAGGAACTCAGGTCCTGGGAATAGAAATTCATAACAGGAACTGTCTGTCTGTTGCACTGAGTTGCTGCTGGTTCTCTTGTTGGTGATCTGGGCTGGATGGGGTCCATGGTGAGGTCCCGGGAGCTATCTGCACGGGACCTGTGTTTGCACTTATAACGCCTGTCACACGTTGGCGCCCTTTAGCGACTTCAGAAGTGGGCCCCAGCCAGTGTGACTCAACATCCAATTGTGGGGGCGCTGAGCTCTGCTCTCCATTTTCCCTGGAAACATCAGAACCAACCACCACAGTCCTCTGGGCTTCAAGATCGAGATTCCTGTGGGTGTCAGAACCCTTGACATTCCAAGCTTGCCCTTGACTTAACTCTGAGGTACCCTGCCAGCTATAGGGGGGACTTCTGCATCCTGCTCGTGGGGTTTCACCAAGCAGGTCCTGGTGTTGCCTCCAAATAAAGAAGTTGGCTTGAGTCCCACCTCCCTCTGACAGTGGGGTCTGGTTGAAAGGAGTGGCTTCCTTGCTTGGTGGTGCAGAGCAGGGGGGCAGCGGGAGCCGTTGTGCTGGCTCCCGGATCTTGAAGGGATCACCTTCCTCATTAAAAGCTGGTCCCTGGGGGGGTTTCCTTTCTCTCCAGAGAGAAGAAGATGGTGGAGATCAATTTCCTGTGTGTCCACAAGAAGCTGCGCTCCAAGAGGGTGGCTCCAGTCCTGATCCGGGAGATAACCCGGCGGGTTCACCTCGAGGGCATTTTCCAAGCTGTTTACACTGCCGGGGTGGTATTACCAAAGCCTGTTGGCACCTGCAGGTAAAGGTCTCCCGCCAGGCACTCCCCGATCTTGGCTGTGCCCACTCTCGCTGAGGAGCTTGCATCTCTGAGACGTGGCTCTGGCCCTCAGTTGGTCTGGCCCAGGAGCATCCTGCTTCTCTCCTGTCTGATAAGGGGGTTGGTGTCTGCCCACCGGAGCCAGGTGCAGGGCACAGAAGAGTGAAGGGGGAGTTTGTAGGAACAGACTGGAGAGTGGGTGCCCTGACCAGAGGGGTTCACCATTCTCCAGTCCTGCTGATTCCCGCCTTTTGGAAGTGGGGGTCATTCTGTTGGGGTTTTGTAGTTTTTACGGATCAGCCCAAATCTGGGTTTTGATAGTAAATGTCCAGGAGTTTTAAGTGGTTGGCTTCATTTTGTTTTGAATATTCTGTGGGCCAAAGAGAGCATGTCTGATCCCAGCAGGACCCAAGGACAGCCTCTGCCCCAGAAAGTTGTTTTAAGCAATTGAACAGTCTCTGCTTCAAGAACTTCAGAATTGAAACACCAGGCAAATGCAGTAGAGGAGGGAGGAGGAGGATGCACATTCTGAGAACTGAGATGGACTTGGCTTTTGGAATTGGAGCAAGAAAAGTAGACAGAAAATTCAGGGAGAGCTGTGGCAGCTGTGAATTTACTGGGGGCTTGTTGGAGAGCCCAGCGCTGGCCCTGGGCGCTCTTGGGGCCTGATGTGTCTCTCACGCCACCTGCTGGCCATCTGGAGAGTACCATGGCCTCGCTCTCTGGGGGACTTGCCAGAATTCTCTAAGGATAGGATATTGGTGTCCCCCACAGGTACTGGCATCGGTCCCTAAACCCACGGAAGCTGATTGAAGTGAAGTTCTCCCACCTGAGCAGAAATATGACCATGCAGCGTACCATGAAGCTCTACCGACTGCCAGAGGCCAGTGGTGCTCCGGGACGGTGGTTGGGGGTGGGGAAGCGGGAGAGGCTGAGAGCCCGGCCCTCAGTAGGAACGCAGCAAGGCTTTGGTGGGGCCGTGGGAATGGGGGACTATCAGAAAAGTGACCCAACTCAGAGTTTCCTAATTCCTCAACTTTCTGTCCCTGTTGTCTCTGCTGTCTATAGCAAAGATTTTATTTTAGTTTGGCTTTCTCAGTTCTCCTGTGTCTGCACTTGGGCTAGCTACCGTGTCAGCTGTTGATGAGCTCAGAGAACACCTATTCTTTGTGACTGGAGCCCGAGCGAGGCATAAATAGAAGGAAAAACCTGTTCACTGAACCGCAGCGCCGCCCAGGGCCTGTGTAAATAAGCTAGAGTGTCTTTCCAGCCTCTGTCACTGAGGGGAAGAAGGGGTGACCCAAGCCTGGGAGGGTTGCCCAGATTTCTAATCCCAGTCCCCCCAGTCCAGGTCTGGCCAATTGAAGGAGTAGGCAGCCTGGAGTGAGCTGGTTTTCTGTTCTGGGTCTCAGTTTACCTAATTTTCCAATGGAAGAAATGCCACTGCTCATTCTCTGCTTGTGCCTGGTTTTGGGAGCCTGATGACCTCAAAGTCGCTTGTCCTCCTGCAGAGCTTCCAGGGTCAGCATGGTTTTTGGGTGCCCACCGATCAGGGGGCTCCCTGCCTGCCTTTGTCGGCTATCAGGCTGGCTTAATCACCCTGGGATCAGGCTGGTCCAGCACCGAGTCCGGGTCAGCCGTGTCCTGATTTGAGAGACTGCCCAAAACCAGGCACAAGCAGAGAATGAGCAGTGGCATTTCTTCCATTGGAAAATTAGGTAAACTGAGACCCAGAACAGAAAACCAGCTCACTCCAGGCTGCCTACTCCTTCAATTGACCAGTTAGATGCCGCCCCAGAAAACAGATTCGGGGGGCTATGATGGGTGTCTTCTCCTCCTGTTGTGAGGACAGATTTATCCTGAGTTCCAGGCAGGCAGAGGGCATTCTTAAAGTAGTGTCGTAGCCAGAAGACTGTCTCTGTATCTCCCCGCCCGTGGGTGAGAGCCCTTTCAGTACAGAATTTGAGGTGTCCTTGTGGGAGCTGCCATGTAGAAATGAGGTCAGTAAGTGTTCCCCGGAGATACCAGGATTAGTGAGGAATTTGGGTGGCTGAGGTCCTGGAACAGCTCTTTGAAAGCAGTTTCTAGGGGCGCCTGGGTGGCTCAGTGGATTAAAGCCTCAGCCTTTGGGGCTCAGGTCACGATCTGAGGGTCCTGGGATCAAGCCCCACATCGGGCTCTCTGTTCTGCAGGGAGCCTGCTTCCATCTCTCTCTCTGTCTGCCTCTCTGCCCACTTGTGATCTCTATCAGTAAAATAAACAAATGAAATCTTTAAAAAAAAAAGCAGTTTCTACAGAGAAGCAGTTGAATCACACGGTAACCGAGCTGTATAAACTGTAACCCCACCCTGCTTCCAGATTTGGCTGACCCTGTCTTGTGTCCTGAGTCTTTGGGGATGTTCTGTGAGACCCAGTATTTACTCCAGAACATCACATGGGTTCATTCCACGGAAGCCTGCCTTAAGAAAAAGCAGCTGTGGGGTGGGATCCTGATTTAAGATGAAGTCCCAGGAGTTTGGTGCTTTTCTTCAGAATTTAACTTGCAGCAGGCCCAGCTGGAAGCAGACTGGTGTGGCAGGGTCCAAGCAGACAGACAAAGTGGGCCCGGGGTGTCAACTCTGCTGGGCCCAGGGGTTCCAGCATGCCTAGGCAAGGAGCTGGTCTGTGAAGTGCTCTAGTCCAGTGGAGAGACACCAGCATAGACAGATCAGCTGCAGCGCAGTGGGACAAGGTGGCGAGGGTTTGGAGAAGAGGAGCCGAGAAGGGCTTTGCTAGGTGGATGAGTAGCCCGGGCCTGTGCCCACCCCAGCACATCCATGAGGGTTTTGCTCCCTCGTGGCACCATTGACATTTGGGGCTGGGTAATTGTGTTGTGGGGACCGTCTTGTACGTTATAAGGTGTTTGGTAGTTTCCCTGGCTTCTCTCCGCTAGGTGTCGGTAGCACCCCTTTCTAGTTTTGACAACCGAAGATATCTCAGAATATTGTCCTATATTCAGAATCAGCCCCTTTGAGACCACGGGGCTAGAGGGACAGGAAGGACAGTCAGAGCTGCCAACTGGTCCAGAGGGTGGAAGGTCTCCTGCTCTGTATTAGGGAGTTCAGAGCAAGGGAGGGGCGGGATGGGTTGTGTTTTCTTCGGAAAGTGGCCTGGGCCATGTGGATGAGAGATGGAAGCAATAGACTCAGCCAGAGAGGGTGACCTTCACTAGGAGGGAGAGGCCTGAAGATCCTGACAAGGCAGGACTCGCACCTGAGCGTGTGGGGGCTGTGAGAGGCCCCTGCCAGGGGTTAACTGAGGGTTCTCTCTTGACGGCCTGGGTGGATGCCTCCAGGGTCGGGGTAGGAAGGGAGACAGTCTGAAGGTTCCAGTGCCTTCAGAACTTGACGGGGAGTCCAGAGGCTCACGTTCAGCATACCTGATACTGTCCCGTCTGTCTGCCTTCTAGACGCCCAAGACAGCTGGACTGCGACCAATGGAAAAAAAGGACATTCCAGTAGTACACCAGCTCCTCACCAGGTACCTGAAGCAGTTTCACCTCACACCAGTCATGAGCCAGGAGGAGGTGGAGCACTGGTTCTACCCCCAGGAGAACATCATCGACACTTTCGTGGTGGAGGTGAGCGGGGAGGGGAGTCCTGGGCCCCTGAGAGGCATTTTCCTCCAGCGACTCGGAGACCGGAATCCCGACTGATGGATGCCAGCGCTGGCCTCCTAGACTTCCTTGAGCCTCCTGTCTCGGTCCTCCCTGCAGAGAGGAAGCCATAGCTTGTACTTGCTAACAGTATCCCCTCTGGACTTGGCGTGAGCCCTTCTTGCCCCTCCCCCACCCCCAGTCCCCGTGAGGGTGACGGAGTAGAAGGCCCCTCTTCCTCGGTAAGCCTTGGAGACCCACCTGCTGTGCTTATGGTGGTGCCCACCAGGGTCAGCGGGGATGTGGGCCACAGGGAGCGCTCTGCAGGGGCAGCCCGCAGTCTGCCCTGGATTCTCGTCCTGGCTCTGTCCCCAGGTGCCCTTGGTCAGTGTGTTCCCTCCTGCCTGTGCCCCCTGTTTCGGTGTGCACCTAGTCATCTCGGGGGGCAGAGCTGCTGAGGGTGGTGTGAGAGCCGTAGGAAGCTCTTCCCGGCGGCAGCGTCCCCAGGCCTGTGTGACATTGCCTCCTTATGTTGTTTTCCCTTCAGAACGCAAATGGTGAGGTGACAGACTTCCTCAGCTTTTATACGCTTCCCTCCACCATCATGAACCATCCAACCCACAAGAGTCTAAAGGCTGCTTATTCTTTCTACAACGTCCACACCCAGACCCCTCTTCTAGACCTCATGAGCGACGCTCTTGTTCTCGCCAAAATGGTGAGGAGACCGGAGGGCCCGGAGACGCGTGGGGACGGGACAGTGGGAGCTGTGGTGGGCACAGCTGCCTGTAGGCCGGGGCTTCCGGCCCTGCTTGGCCTCCCGCTCCTCGTAGGAAGGGGCCCAGCACTTCTCAGCCAGCAGGTCCACGCTAGGAGGGAGCGAGGAATGTCCACGGGAAGCGAAGGCATTGAACTCCTGATTTATTTCAGTGAGTTTCGTTCTCATGGGAGGCGCAGCCAAGGAGCCTGAGTAGCCAGGCCTGCTCCGGGAGGAGAGGGGTTCTCACAACTTCCCCAGCCTGGGAGGGGGAGCTGGGTCTCTGTCATGGTGAGTCACGGGAGCGGCTGACAGTAGCGTGTGGCGGGGGTGGGGCCCGGGCTGCTTTGACCCCCGAAGAGGTCAGCGTCAGCCCTTCTTCGTGGGTCCTACCTGAACTGAGGCCAGTCCACATGGGCCGGCCGGATGGTGGCCCGTCCAGCCTGTGCCCTGCAAGACCTTCTGGTCAACTGGGTGAGATTTAGGAAGTGTCTTTGTCACGGTCTCAGAGCAGCGTGGCAGCTGCCATAAGCCCAGGGGACACAGTGAAGGCCTAGTAGTTGGGGTGTCAGGGAGTTAAGGGGCAGCACAGATGCTGAGCTGCTGATAGCAGCCAGCTTCTCAGAGGACGCGCTTTGGGGCTTGGTCTCCAGAGAAGACTGTGCCGGTGCCCAGTGTTTTGGGGAGGCCTAACACGGAACCACAGGAGCAGTGACTGGGGCGCCGAGGACACAAGGATGCACTTGGTGGCCACTCGGGGCCCGGTGGTGTGCTGCTCTGAGAGTCCCGAGAACCAGCCTGGAGAGCAGGCGCTGGCAGAGTTCGGCTCGAGCACGGATGCAGCTGGGGCTTCCGAAGGGAGATGGTTCTCCCGGGCGCCTCGCCGCACAGCTGGGATGTATGTGGTAGAAACGGACAGGAAGGCAAGGCAGCTTCTCTCTCTCTTCACCCGTTCCTGTTTTTTCCTGCTGCCCCGCAGAAAGGGTTCGACGTGTTCAATGCACTGGATCTTATGGAGAACAAAACCTTCCTGGAGAAGCTCAAGTTCGGCATAGGGGACGGCAACCTGCAGTATTACCTTTACAATTGGAAATGCCCCAGCATGGGAGCGGAGAAGGTAACGTCTGGGCCCAGCAGTGCAGCTGGGCTCAGGGGGTTCATGTCGCCAGCAGAGACGGGGCCACGGGTCTGAGCCCCAGCATCGGCAGGGCCCACATTCCCCTTCAGCAGCTGGTGTGAGGGTGGCAAAGGAGACAGGCCCCAGAGCCACACAAAACCAAGAAGCTTGTCTCCAGCTTCTCTCCCCCATGAGGTGAGCCGCCTCAGCCGCGCACTGGGGACCACCTCAGGGGACTGCCGCCCGCACTTAGCCAGGAACGTTCTAGTCTAAGGATCTGAGGGGTTTCCTCTTCTGGGCTTCTGCCCTCATCCCGGCGTCACCCTCAGCAGTTCCCTGTGGAGTCATCAGCATTTACAAAATCAGTGACCGATGAGCTGGACAGAGGCCTTGGGACTGGCGGTTGCTTTCCTCAAAGGATCTGAGGGATGTGGGAAGCCCCTCATGGGGGTTGAGCGAAAGGTCCAGGCTCCCCGTGAGCCTGCTCACACAGCCCAGTGGCACCGAGGGTACTCCGTCCTTTGGGACTTCTGAAGTGGGGTGTGGAGGGAGAAGGGAAGGGGACAGACTTGGGACAACTGTCAGCTCAACTCTGCCTCTCCCCGTTGGCTCTCCTAGGTTGGGCTGGTGTTACAGTAATCGGTTGCCAGTGAGATTCTGGATAAAGCCACTGAGAAGTCAAACCAGGAAATGGAACCCCACCACTTGTTGGTCCTTTTCACAAACGTGAGAATCCCTGGCACAGGGGACAGAACTGAACCGGCTTTACCAAACCGCCGCTGAACTTGACAATTGTATTGCAATGGCGTAGGCTGCGCGATGTCACCTCTGGCCGTGACTCTGGTCTCCCTGTTTTCCAATTAATCACATCCTTCTGCAGCCGTGATCAAGGGAATGTAACTGCTGAAAACTAGCTCGTGATTGGCATATTATGGAGTTAACGGGTGAATAATAAAAGTATATATATATATATTATATATATATAAATATTTTAAATATCTTTCACGTTCCAAATGTACAAGGATGTTCGGTCTCTAATGAAAACTGAATCCAGATCATTCATCAGATTTAGAATCCAAGGACAGTGGCAGACAAACACATGTTGGTACAGTGAATTGTTTTGTTCTGAAAGCAGGCATTGGCTTTTCTTGGGGGAGCAGGAGAAAGAGGATGTGGGGAATCTTCTCCAGTCCCCCTTCTGGATGGGCCGAAATGACTGACTTTGAGAAGGCAGGGAAAGGTGGAGGGACGGTGCGGAGCCTGGGGCGGGCTCAGAGCTCGCAGAACCGCAGGTGGCGTCCTGGGTGGGACCCGACTCCGGCCGTTCCATAGAGGCCGGGCCTTTTCCACATCCTGTCACTGGGCAGCAGGGACTGTCTGCGGAAGCAGAGCTCATTTATGAACGCCCATCCTCGCCCTGCTCCTTGTGGGAAGTCATCCTGCCAGCTGATTTTAAGCGGCTCTTTAGCCTGCTGTTATTGCCAACCTTACAGGGATGAGTCCCTCGCAACATTGTTTTTCCACTGCCTGGGGTGACTGGTAGTTTGAAGGAGACCTTTGACCTCCTTGTAACATCTGGGACCTTGTGGAGAACCGGACCAGTGCAATCCCTGCTGAGCTCGTCCTAGAGAGGGCAAAGAGCTGGCACCCAGATAGCCCTGGGGTGGCTGGCCAAGGAGGGCGTGGGGACGACATCCAGACCCCTTCAGCCGCCAGCCCCTGGCCTGTGCCTTCCGATCCATTGGCTCTCTCTTGTGCTTCTTTCCAAGACGCGCAGCCTGCGAGTGGTAGCAGGGAGCTGTGGCCAGACACTGGTCTGGATTTGACGACAGAAATGATGGCGTGTTGCTGTGGTTTGAATCTGATTTTCGCTAATGAGGTTTTGTGGATTTTTGTGGTGATGGTGATGGTTATTGATGCTGCCAGTCTCCCCAGAAGTGACGGAGCCTCAGATCACGTGGCTGTCCGTGTAGGCCTTGGGAGGATCAGGTCTTGGAATTGCCAGAAAGCCCCATGCAAGCTTGTATGGATCTTTGCTTGAGGAGAAGGTAAACGGGAGGAGAGTGGGGCGTGCGCGTGAGCCGGTTTCCTGGCTGCCTTCACCTACGTGCAGAGGGGAGGAAGCTTTGGCCAGGCGGCCAGGTTTAGCCAGTTCCCACTAACTGAAGCCCTGCTCTGCAGGCTGACAGAGCGGAGTTTTGGGCTTCGGGTTGGCCAGAGGCTACTTGTGCAGAGTCCCCAGAGCTGGAGCAAAGTGCTTGGGCCGGACTCTGTAGAGACTGCTGCTGGAGCCTGCAGCCCCATTGTCCTGCATTATCATCAGCGGCCGCTAGGGGCGTCCCTTCTTCCCCACGCTGCAGACTGCATGCACCAGCGATCCCAGCTGACTTTTGACTCCTTGACTCCAAGATACCCAGACCAAAGAAGCTGCTGTTCTTAGCAAGATGTGCACTGCATTCCACAGACGGGAGGAGCCGGAGAGACAGGGCTTGCCTTTACAGCCTTGGCTGACATCGGACACCCCGCGCCCCAAATTCCCAGAGCAGCTTACCCTGTGCATGCATCTGAGGATATCAAAGAACGAAGTGCCGGACTCTCTCCTTCCTTGGGCGAGACCTGGAACTTGGAAAGGCTTCCTGTCGTAGGCTCGGTCAGCTCTGGCCCTGGGCCTGGGCCAAGCTGCTGCTGAGATTGGGGCTGCACCGGAGTGAGCTTTGCCTCGGTTGACCAGGTCACAGATGGAGTCTGAGCCTGCTCTAGAAGAAGCATCTCCTGGAAAGGCGCCCGTGACTCCCTCCAAGACCATGTGGCCTGCTCCCCGGACTCTGCTGTCATGTCACGGTAGGGACCTCGTCCAGCCCTCGGCACTGTCGCCCAGGCCCACAGGAGTCAGCTTGATGCCTGCTTAGTCTCCTTTTTGTCCAAACACTTCCCAGGTTCTTCACTCCACCCTTGCCAGGACTTCAGGTCAGGGAGCGCAGAGAGAACCATTGCTTGGGGTTCAGGGCCTCCCCACAAGGAGCCCCACATGATGGTGGAGCCGTGGCTGGCGTGGATCAGACAAGGGAATGACCCCGAGGCCTCCAAGCTCTTCACCTGGGACCTGACTCCAGCAGCTGTGGTTGGAGGGCCTCCCGGGCATGGCCCCCATCCCCCCGCCCCCGGTACTCCTTGTTGGCACCGCTGGGCTGTTGGACTCCATGTTTCCACACGTGTACCTCCTGCCTTTGGATTGACTACATTTGACCCCTTGGCACATTCCCATGGCCTCTGATCTCCGTGTGGGGAGAGAGCTGGGTAGAAAGGAGGCCTCAGCTCTGGGTGGGGGTGTGTGTAGGGCTCACCCCCCCACCCAGTGCCTACTCTCAAAGACGCTGACGTCCGTTTTGAAGGCTGGCCCACACCAAGCCACCTCAGCACCCAGTTTATGGGAAATTCAGGCCTTGCCTGCAGCTCTCATCTAACTGCCGTTAACCCCCTTCCTTGCCGGCTCAATGAAGCCCAGGTGTGGGGGTCCCTGTGGTCTGAATTCTTTGCCCAAAGATGACCAGCATTTAACCAACCGAAAGGAGAGCCCAAATGCCTGGGTAGCTTCTTGAAGCTGCCATCTGGGAGAGGGTAAGGACCCAACTGTCAGGCCAGGGGTGGGGGACGAACACATCCCTGACCAGTGCCTACCCAGCCAGGGGGGCAGCCTTCCTGTGGCCTGACCAACCCGCCCCAGAACCAGAGGAGACGCGAGTCAGCTTTGGTTTTGCCCTGCTGCCGAGTGAGGGCAGGCCCACCAACAGGCTGTCCCCTGGGAGGTTGTGTGGGACAGTCTTTCAGCTCAAAGATACTGACTCTAGGCAAGGTGGACCAAACGTGGGAACAGAGAAGGGGGAAGCTTCGCTTTTGTCTGGGCTTGTCCCTGGGCTGTGGGAGGGGCATCCATTTCCAGGGTGGGGGAGGAAGTACCAAATGCATTGTAGTTCCACTGGTTACATCTCACTTGTTTCTAATAAAGGAAGCAGCTGAACCAAACCTCTCTGCCCTCGAATTCCTCGGGTCAGCAGGTGGCAGTGGAACCAGCCAGGGACCTGGCTTGGCTGGAGCACCCTCTCAGAGGGCGGCAGGGCCCCTCAAGGAAAGCTGCTGGGGAGCATCCCCAGGAGGCAGCTTGGAGTACTTTCCCTGGGCGAGGTTCTCCTCTCAGGGCAGAATTGGCTCTTTTCCCCTAACTTCTCCCATCCTGGGGTGAGGAGTCGGGACTGACCCAGGTTCACAGAAGAACCGCTGGGCCCTGGGCCAACAGCAGGGACCCTTGGCAGTGGCGCCAGTCCCTGGCTTCCACAGCTGGGAGCAGAGCACCCCAATGGTGCAGGGCAGCAGTGGCCCCTCTGGGGTGGGGGGGAGTCAGCCACTGCCCTGTGCCCCCATCCAGATGCCTATCTCCCCTTCTAGGCCCTGGGGTGCTTTTTAACACTGCTGGTCACCAGTGTTACACTCGGTAGGTGTGCACCTACTGCACACCTACCGAATAGTTCTCTGAGGAAGGGCCCCCGTGACTGCAGTTAGAATTCACATCTCCCCACCACACACACTAACCCCATTCTCTTCCTCTGGAGCTTTTCATCCAGTCCCTGACCCTGTGCTGCTTTGAGGCCACCTAAAAAGGCTGGTGCCTCCGGGGGAGCCCCTTTCCAGGGAACGGGGGCTGCAGCCTGAAGACACAGGACCTCCCCCCAGGATCACCTGTGCGTTCCCACCCATCACTCCGGCCCCTCAAAGCTCAGGCCTTGTCCCCACCCTTCGATTTGGGCTGAGAACACAGCCCTGTGGGCGGGACCTCTGGAGTTAAAAGTGACTTCCTTGCCTCCACCCTCCACCGTCATTCCCACCCATTTTCCTGCACCAAAGACTTGCCCTTCCAAGGCTGACTTCCCAGCTTTGGGGTCTCACCCCAGCAGGAAATCCTTCCTCGTGCTTTACCAAACCAGAGAAGAGAAGCAGGATGGGGGGGGGGCGGTTTCAGCTCAGGGTCTAGTGTTCTCCCGACACAGGACCCTCCCCCACAGGCCCTGACCTGAGCGGGCCCTGTGGGGACAGAATAACCCGAACTGCTCTGTGTGCACCGAACTGCTCTGTGTGCACCGTAACTGGACTCCGCCTCGTGGCACTTTGCTCCTCAGGGCCTCCCTCCTCAGGCCTGTGGGCCAGCCACCTGGCCTCCTGGCGGCCCTGACAACCATGTGTCTGGGCTGCCTGGCCCAGGCCTTTGTGGTTCCTTCGTAGGGAGGCTTCTGGCTCCTTCAGAGTGGGAGCACCCTCTATGAGACACACGGATCATCAGAACCAAACGCTGCTCTCAGCGTGCGGAGGGCAGGCGGAGGCTCTCACTTCCTGCCTTGGGTCATAGGTTGCAGGAAGGAGAGCCAGCCCGGCCCTGGGATCCGTGGGGCCCATTCAAGCCCCAGCCCAGCACCATCCCCAAGCCAGAAACTGTCCTCAAGCTCTGTCCCGAGTCAATGTTGGTGCTTATGCCTGATGGAACCCAAAATGCCAGGGCTCCACCCTGAAGCTCAGAAAGTCCCCTTTCTGGAAGGTTCTGTCTGGATTCTGCCCTCCAGTGTCTCGGCACACGCTCCCAGCTGCTCCAGGCAGCTCAGAGCAGCAGGCTGGTTTCTGGGCCTTTGTCCCTGGTGGAAGGAGAGCCCTGAGTCTCGGATTCATCTACTGAACAGACAGGGGCCTCGGATGCATCTGAACCCAGAAAGCAGGGGTCTATTGAGGTCCCTCAGAGTCCTGTCCCCATCCCCTTTTAGGGCCATAACAGTTCTTCCCTGGCAGAAGCCCCCCCCCCTTGCCAAATCCCCCTTTTCCATTCAAGCCCTTCATGGTGACCGGGCAGGGGGAGCTTGTGAGTTGGTGTCCCCACAGTCTCGTGATGCTGGAAGCAGCACTAAGCCAAGAGGAGGGGTCAGGTTATTTTGAGCTGGGGCTCTTCTCCGCCCCTCCCACCCCACCAGCTCCCTGGCTGGCTTAGACAAATTCAAGCCCTGCTGGGGGAGGGAGCCCACGGGACTCTGCCTTCATCCCTCCTCCGGGTCCTGTGGGTCTGAGCTCAGAGGTGCTCCACGTACAGCAGTAGTAAAATAAACTGGCTCCTTATATTATTATTATTTTTTAATCAATAGTCTTGTTCTCCTGCCCTCTCCCGCACCCTTCTATGACACAAGTTAAAACCTACTTCCAGGCTTCCTAGAAAAGGGAGCTCAAGTTCAAGAGCTCGAGGGAGGAATCCAGGAAAGCCTGGTGAGGGGAGGGGCTCGGGGGATGGCTAATGCCTGGGGTGGGATGGGGGCAAGAAGAGGGCTGGACCAGGCCCCTTGGGGGGCAGAGAAGAGCTGAAGGCTCCAGTGCCCACCCCAAATCTGGCTCTTCATGAGCCACAATGAGTGAGGGAGTGGGCCAAGAATCGGAGGAACTGGGGCCGTCTCAAGGCTCCAGGGTCACGGCCTGTTCTCTGGGGGACCAAAGCAGTCCCCAGCACCCCGCTGAGACCAAAGTGGAGTGGGCAAAGTGAGCAGGCTGGAGGGGCTGGGCCTCCCTCTACCCCTCTGCTCCACAGGGGGAGAGAGCCTCTGCCACGGGACGCAGCCTGGCGCCCGCGGAGCCCCAGCATAGGTCAGTCCCACCCTCAGAAGCGCTGGACGCGGATGTGGACGAAGAGCGTGGCTGGCGACAGAGAGGCCCCGTCCTTGGAAAGCAGGTGGATGTGGCGGTACCCTGTGGAGAGTGCAGCCACGTGTCAGGTTCTCTGCACCCCCCACCCAGCAGGGCCAGGACCGCGGGGGGCGCAAGCCGCATCCCACCCCTGGGCTCAGGGCACACTCTCAGAGGACATCCGAGCCCAGGCGAACAGGGTCTCAGAGGCCCAGACCCGCCCCCTTCCCGCTCCATCCCCCGCCAACCTTGCTTCAGGCTGTCGAGAGGCAGCGTAAACTGGCCCACAAAGTCATTGGGGGAGGTGGCGTCGTAATCTTCCACCACGAAGCGGACCAGTGCCAGCTCCGGAGCCCGCAACTGGAACTGCAGGGTCTGCCCCCAGCGGGGGTTGAAGCCTAGGGCGCAGGCGTGGCAGTCAGGAGCCAGCTGCCCCCTCCCCCACCCACCCCCACTGCCCCCAGCACGCCCACCCACCGTTGTTGAGCACGTAGTTGGTCTCCTTTCGAGCACAGTCTGCGGGCACACCGTGGACCTCAACACGCACCAGGGGGTCCACGATGGAGTTCGGCTTCTCCGTGTTCAGCTTGGGCAGCTGCTGCGCTGTCAGCACCTGCCAGGGATGAAGGGGAGCTTCGGTCTGGCCCCTTGGTTGGGGCAGGGAGCCCCTTGCCCTCAGCACTCGCCCGGACCCCCCTGCACGGGGCTGAGACTCAGCCTGCCCTCACCCCAAGCCATCCCCAGGCCTCCACTCTCTGGTAGTACAGGCTGGCACCCGGCAGACTAGGACCCCTCCAGAACTGGCCGTGACTCTGGGGTTGGGCCCAGTGCAGGCTGCTGACCTGGATAGTGAGAGTGGTCCTGGGGGGCCCAGGGCACTCAGGGTCAAAGGTTGTGTCCGGCTGCCGCAGGCAGGCGGGTTTCAGGACGTAGCCGCACTGCCCGTTGATGAGGAAGCGCCCGGCATTGAGGTCCATCTCATAGCCTGGCGTCTGGAAGTTCAAGGCCACTGTGGACATAGCGGGGTCAGGGCAGGGGCTCTTAGGGACCCTCCTTTCACCACTCTGATCCAGGGTCTCACTGCCCACCCCTGCCAGCGTTTTGTGGGAGGCATCATGGCATCATGGCAGCCAAGGGACCCAGACCTTGTCACCTGCACCTGATCGCTGGTATCCCCCAGGCCAGAGGGGGATGCTGGGCATAGCCCCGGGCCAGAGTCGCACCCAAGGAAGCCTGCGGTTTCCATATCTGTGCTCGAGGAGACCATATTCCCCTCCTTTGCTCCTTTGCTGGGGCTTAGCATCCCTCCAGAGCCCACTCCTGTCAGTGGTGACTCAGGGGAGCTTGTATGTGTGTGTGTGTGTGTGTGTGTGTGTGTGTGTGTGTGGTTACATGGAAGTAGATGTTTTGAACTTCCATATTAAAAAAAAAATGTGAGGGTGCCTGGGTGGCTTAGTGGGTTAAGCCGCTGCCTTCGGCTCAGGTCATGATCTCAGGGTCCTGGGATCGAGTCCCGCATCGGGCGCCCTGCTCAGCAGGGAGCCTGCTTCCCTCTATCTCTCTCTCTCTGCCTGCCTCTCTGCCTACTTGTGATCTCTCTCTGTCAAATAAATAAAATCTTAAAAAAAAAAAAAAAAAGTGAGACTTTCACAGTGTCCGGAAGAAATGACTCAGATTTGTTTTCCCACTTATTTTCCTGACAATTATTTTAATCATTGTTATTACCAAGAGAACCCAGTTTTCCACCTTCTGGAAAGCTGTGTGGCCCGACCCCTGCCCAGGCCTCTCACGGTTTCCTGGAGGCCACCCCCCTGCCCATCCCTGGTCCTGCTGCTGTCCCCGCTCACCCAGCTGACAGCCTGAATTCCACATCTCCTGGGGGCTGTAGTTGGCTGAGTTCATCCGCAGCCCCAGTGGATAGACACGGGTCAGTTGGTGGGCATTGTGCCTGACGAAGCTGTTCCCTGGGGGAGAGTTGGGGCAAGACAACGATGAGTCCTGGGTGATGAGGAATAATGAGGGACGACTGGGTGTCCCTCACCTAATGCCAGGGCCTGGAACTTCCTCTGCCCCAACTCTAGGGACCAGCTGGGAACTGACGCTAAACTCCCCTGCCCCCAGACCCCCCTGCCGCAGGGCTGAGAGGACCTCCCGGAGGAGGCTACTGAAGCCCAGAGAGGGCCAAGGACCACCTTCCATATCCTGACACTGCATCCCAGCCCCAAATCCCCGCATCCTTCCCCCTCTCAGTGCCTGGAACGGGGGCCCCAGGCTGACACCCGGCTCTCGTCCTGCCTCCCCCATGCACTCTTCCAGCAGAGCTGTGGGTCCCCAGAACCCTTCCTGCAAGCCATGCCTTCACCTGACCTGCTCCTCCAGCCTCGAAACCCCTCCCCCTTCTTCACCTGGCTGCTTCCACCCCAACTTTTGGTCTGGGGTCTTCACACCAGTGCTCCAGTCCTTTCCTGATCTCACGCCCTCTGCGGGGCTCCCCCAGCCCCCACCACGGCCCACCGATCACCCTGCACCACCACTCCTGACTATGTCTGGCCCTGCCACTAGGCTCGAGTCCAGCAAAGACGGACAGCAGCTCCCTGGACTCTCTTTCCTCCCTCCAGGGCAGCCCGGAGCTGGGCATGTGCCAGGCGCTCATTCCCTGAGCCCCAAACCGGGGACCTCCTGACCCCTTCACTGGCCCTGAAGTCCTCTTAGTCTCCTTTCCTGACCAACTCCAGGATGCCCCCACCAGGAGCCTGCAGGCCTCCACGACGCCTCTGGTCCCCAGAGGCCCGATGTCCGGCTCCTACCTGCCTCTCGGATGAGCTTCTTGGCCTTGCGCTCGTTGAGGGAGCTGACCTGGCAGGGCTGGGGTGGCACCGGGTTGGGGCGCAGGGTCCGCAGGCGGGTGGCACAGCAGTACACGACCAGGGCCGACAGCTCGGGGGAGATCTGCTTGGCCTGGGAGATGAACCTCAGAGGCGGCACCCACCGGCTCCAGCCCCTCTGTCTTCCTAGCTCCCTTCCCCTCCCCAGGCAGCTCCTCCCTACCCCAGCCAGCTCGATCGCCCTCAGCCCTCACCCGTCCCCCCTCACCCGCCGCCTCTGTTCTGCAGCCTCCACCTCCTCTTCTTCCTCTTCCTCTTCCTCCTCCTGGTCGGATAGAATTCGACCATCCTCGCTCCGAGCAGCTGGCAGCTTCTTCCCCTTCACCAGGACCCGGCCCTTCAGCTGCTGTAGGGACCCCATATGGAAGGATTATTTCCTCTTGCCCCATCAGTCACACAAACACCTCTATGTGAGGGGGGCTGACAGAGGGGGCGCAGGAAAGGCCACGCAAAGAGGAGGGATGCTTCTAACAGGAAAAACCATGGGAAACAACGTCTAGAGCCATCAACAGGGGACTGGCTAGGGAGGTCCCTCCAAAAAGAATATGACACAGCAGCCTTTCCAATGAATGACGCAGCTCAGAGCTGAAAGAGAAGGAGCCCTCTTCCAAAAAGATTTCGCAGGAAAAAAGTGACTCTAGAACATGTAATCACGTAAGCTTTGTTGTGTAACATTTGAAAGAGAAGACAGTTCCGCACGTAAGTCTATACACACAGGAAAATTCTGGAAAGACGCACAAGAGACTTAAAGATGGTTACTTCCCATGAAGTAGGACAAGGCAAACAAAAACCCATTTTCCGTTGTATACAATTTTGTACAACTTGATTTTTTTTTAACCATGTTTGTTTCGCGCTAATAAAAAAAAATAAAATCAGACACGCACGCGTGCACGCGCGCACACACACACACACACACACACAGATGAGTCAATGTTCTGGGCATATTTGGATTGAGAGTAGGAGGAGAGTTTTCTCAAGGAGACAGAAAAACACAAATGTTCTGAGGAGGCAGATAAAACGTTCTGGGGTTGGGGAGGGAGAACCACCCAGGCCGGAGAGCTAAGGAGGTTCCTCAGACCACAGGAGGGGGTGGTCCACCCTGAGCTAGAATTCTAAGCCAGCGGCGGCGCTTGGCAAGGGCAGACAGCTGGGAAGAGAGTTTCTGGAGAAGACGCATCAACGAAGGCCTTGGAGGTGGGAATGGCGGAGACTGCGGGGACCCTGTAGGCAGGGTGGCAGATCGAGGTGGGGGAGTGAAGGGGAGGGCATGGAGAGCCCTGAGAGGGGCGGGCTGGGCAGAGAGATGTATGGGGTCCCAACCCGCGGAGGTGGCCCAGCAGGGGCAGATGACGGACTGCCGCCCGCTCCTCCCCCACCCAGGCGCAGAGTCGGGGACATTCATTACCTCTGGGGACGGCAACTCTTCAGGGTTCTGTGTGTCCAGCCCCTGCGTCACCAGCACGTCTCCCAGGATGGTGCGAAGGTGGTGAGCCATAACGGCCTGCTGCTCCAGCCCACAGTGGTTCTCGAGGGATAGGATGACAGGGTACGGGGACAGCTGGGGGGTGGGGAGACAGGCAGCAACTCAGAGCCACTTCCCCCTCCCGCTCCCAGCACCCCTACTACACCTGGCCCCAACCCCCTTCAAGACAGACAGGCAAAGGCACTCCCGGGGGCTGAGTAGGTGGGACGTGGGGCAGACTCTGGGACCAGTGTGTCCCTGGGGGGACAGGGGACAGATCTGGGGTCTCTGGGGAAGGGGAGAATGTCTGGGAGAATGAGGGCAGCGGCACGGTTTTGTTGTTTAAATGCCCTTTATGTGTCAATGACATTGGCCATATTGTTTATGCTACACACTCCCCACCCCACACAGCCCGTAATTTTTAAGTGCATTTATTTATTTATTAGTAATCTCTGCACCCAACGCTGGGCTCGAACTCCTGACCCCGAGATCAATAGTCGCACACTCTTCCGACTGAACCCACCAGGCGCCCCAAGCCCATCGTGTTTTGAGGGTAAGATTCGTGCATAGCTTGCCAGGAGTTGCAACTACGCAGACTCCAGGGCTGAACTTCTCTTTCGTGCCCTTCTCTTTGGGAGTCATGATTCAAACGTCCTTCCCTACCCGCAAGGTTTTCTTGCAGACATTCTGTGATTTTACTGCATTTACTAAACATGGGGGTGGAGGAAGGGAGCCTCTCACTCAGTTTTCTTCTACCCCACTGGCCAGCTGTCCCAGTGGCACTGGGTGAGTGAGCGATTCTCTGGGCAGGGAGCAGCAGGGGGGGGTTTCTTCTGGAAGGACAGAGGACACTGGGGTCACTGCGGGAGGCTCTGGGGCTGGGCATGGGGGTCCTGGGAGCTCACAGTGAAGGCGTGGTCACGCACAGTCTGGACCACATCTCGGAAGAGGATCTTGGACGTGAGAGTGTGGCCGTGATAGATGATGGGCTCCCCTCCTGGCCCCTCCCAGCAGTCCAGCTCCACACAGCGGCAGCCCTGTGCAAAGGCCCTGTGGACAGGCAGACAGAACAGCGGGTGAAGTGTCATGTGGAAGCCACGGAGCAGAGCAATGGATGGACCGAGCCAGGTTTGAGCCCTATAGTGCCCCCAAGCTGGGCTCCCAGATGTGTTCACCCCAACCATCCCCCGCTACAGTACCTAACATAGGCCTCCGTGCTGCTGAGCCCCCCGATCTGAGAGTCGGTCAGGTATGTATTGTGTGAGGAGGAGATGAAGTAGTGGGAGAGGGGCTGGCCCATGTCCTGGAACACGCATGTGTGGGCCGGGTCCAGGGCAGCCCCTTCAGGTGACAACAGGTACATCATGAAGCCATCCAGTGTCATCAGTTCGTGCTGCTTGGCTGCGAAGACGGGTCGAAGAGAGTGTCAGGTCACCGGGAGGACTCCGTGTCTGGCCCCATAGGGCCCCAAAGCTCACTCAGCTTAGTAACGAGTACCTACCTACTGACTGGACCCTGCATGAGTTACGCCATTTATTTGTTTAAAGTAATCTCTATACCCAACATGGGGTTCGAACTCACAACCCCAAGATCAAGGGTCACACGCTCTATCAACCGAGACGGCCAGGAGCCCCCACAAGTCATGCCATTTAATCTTCAGCCAAACCCCGTGAGGCAGGTATGCTGCTATGCCATGTCACTGGTGTGGCAGCTGCGTCTCTAGGAGCCAAAGGTGACCCGCCCAAAATGGCACCCATAGCCAGTAATTGTAGCTGGAAGCCCCCGGACCTGTCAGATGCCGAGACAGGACCGTGCTGACCCCGACCCCTTCTGTCAGCCCCCACCTGCAGGCCCCCACCTGTCTCGTTGAGCTCATAAGTGTGGATGAGCTTCTGGGCGTGGGCCAGCGTGGCGCCGTCCTCCCTCTGGTCCTCCAGGAACTCCAGCAGCTCCGGGGCGCTCAGCACGCGGTCCTCGCCTGAGTACCGATGGAAGATCTCCTCCAGCTCAGGGCGTTTCAGCAACCGCCGCAGAAACTCCTCAATCTCAGCCCCCTCCAGCCGTTCGTTGTTGGAGTGGTCACATTCCTGGAAGGAAGCGCCGAGCGGCTCAGAGAAGGAGGACGCCTGGGGAAAGCGGGCCCGCACCGACCGACACACCTGTTGTCAACCACGCTGCACAGGCGGGGACCCCCTAGTCCATAGGTAGAGAAACTGGAAGCTAGCGCACCAGCTCACACAGCTGCTCCGCTGCGGGGCTGGGATTCTAAGGAAGGTCCCTTGGCTTCAGTGCCTGTCCCTCTGCACCATGACCTACCCCCCAAAATCAAGATGTGGGAGGAAAAGCAGTGACCCAGGGGCAGGACCGACCATAATTCCTCCTCCCATGTGTTTGTGTGTGCAGGGCCATCCTTCCGTCCCCAGACCCACGCCTGCGGTCAGTGAGCCACAGATAATTGACTTCATGGGGAGGAGTCCCCGTGTTGCTGTGGGTTCAGGTGGACAGGTGCCATGGCTCCCGTGTCTCAGGTGGCTCAGACAGTCACCACCCACACAGGCATCTGTCATGAGCTCTGACCCGGCCTCTGATGCCCAGAGCACCCCCGTGTACCCCCGTCAGTGCTCCCACATGTGGGTGTATCTGGTCACGTGGGGAGGTGCCCCGTGTGTCACAGTGGAGGAGGGTGGGCACGTGAGTCCGTGAGCCGACTCCTGCCTGCACGCCCGTGTGCAAGCCGTGCACGGCCGCGAGTGCAAAGGGTGCCCGCAGGCTTGTAAAAATGAAAAGCACAGCTTTGCTGCTCTCTCTGGGGGAGTGGAGGGTCCCTCCCACCCCTGGGCTCTCTGCCTGAGGGTGAGAAGTTCTGGGCCGCCGTGCCCATCCTGGCCCAGCGCCCTGGGAGGAGTGCAAAAGGCTAAGTAGGCCCAGATATGGCCTTTCTGCAGGGCGAAGGCCCAGGGGTGAGTGAGGTGAGTGCCTCAGAGGTCAGCGTGGGGGCAGGACCCCACCTTGAAGAGGCGGTAGGCATACATGTCATTCATGTCCACGTTCACCATTCTGAGCAGGCTCTTGATCTCCTTGAAGCTCATCTTACTGTCCTGGTCGGAGTCTGCCCGGTGCAGATAGGCGTGGATCCAGGTGTGGGCGCTCAGGAAATACACGCAAAAGCCTGGGCACCACCGCCTGCCCCACCAGGTGCCTGCCGGGACCCCGGGGTGGGGCTCCCGGGTGCAGGGGCTGTACTTCCCCTCTGCCCGCGGCCTCCTCGGGCCGGGGCTGGGCTCCCCAGAGACAGGAGGCCGCGGCGCCACCCTCTATTCTGAAGACCAGGGGCTGGGGCTCGCCCTCGGATCCCCAAACACCCGTCCCCCTCAGCTCCCCGGACCCCGGCAGCTGGGCAGGATATTGGTCGAGACGTTCGCGCTGGCTCATGGCGTCGAGGCGCGCGCGCAGCTTGGCCAGGCCACGCACCCAGCGCTGAGCCTCTTCCGCCGTGGCCGCCGCCAAGTCCAAGTTCTTGCGGCGGCCCTTGAAGGCGATGGTGAGGCAGCGCGCCGGCGGGAAGGCGCCCCCGAAGCGCCGCAGGCCCTCGGACTGGTGGCCCTCACGGACCGCCTCGATGTGCTGCACGAAGACTGAGGGGTACAGGGCACGCGCGGCAGGGTCAGGGCCGCTGTCCCCCGGCCGCTGTCCCGGCAGCCCGCCCCGAGCCCGCGCGACCCAGCTCACAGATGTGCTGCGACGGCGCGCGCGGGATGCGCCGCTGGAACCACACGCTCAGGCCGTCCTCCTGCAGCCGGTACAGCCGCTCCTTGTGCCACGTCCGCGAGCGGATCTTGCAGAGCCGGGAGCCCTGCAGCATGGCGCGCACGTCCTCGTCCTCCGTCAGGCCTGCGGGGGGAGGGGCGGGAGGCCTGATCACGACTTCGGGGCCTCCCTGGCCTCTGGCTCCCTCCACCCTCTTCCCAGCCAGCAGCCGCCAGTGGCCTTGCCCTGCAAGCCCTCATCGGCCACTCTTCCTCTGCTTAGCTTGACGTGTCCCCAGGACTGGATTTGGCCTTTCAGCTCCTCCGCCCCAAGGTCTCACCTGGTGTGTCCCACCCAAGCCCTGGGGGGGTGGGGGAGGAGGACACCAGTACCTTCTGTCTTGGTTAAGCCGCTGCTTCCAGAGGCCCTTAGAGCAGAGCAGTCCCTCAGGCAGGACCTGGCCCTTCGGCCTCCCTCAAGGTCACCCTGTGCCACTCCCTTCCATCCCGGTCTTTAGACTTCGAGACCAGAATCTGCCACCCACAGCCTTTTCCTTTGATGTGAAACCCTGACCTCAAGAAGGTAGTCTCACTATCTAACCTAAATCTCTCTTGCTGCAATCCAAGCTCCTCACCTCCGCGCTCCCCAAGGCAAGGGAGGATAGCAGAGGCCACCCTGGCTCCAGGGTCACAGGCCAACGACTCCAGGACCAGCCCTGCCAAGGCCAGCCTGGGGCTGATATCCAGGTGTCCTCTTTGTGTCCAGCTGAAAGCATGGTCTGCTGTGACACTCGGCACTCCCCGGGGCCCAGCCACCGTCACAATCCCACCTCACCCCACATGGGTTCTCCCTTTCCTTAGTAGGAAGAAATGCTTACAAAACATCTACCACACACGAGCCCCCAATCATAAACGAACACACGAGAAAACAAGGACAGAGAAGCTTAAGGAACTTGCTAGAATTCCATGGCCACAAAGGGATGGACGCAGGTTTCAAACCCCGGAGGTCAGGCCTCAGCCAGCACCTGTCCCCGTGGCCACTGCATTGAACCCCTGTGCTCCTCCGTCCCTTCTTGCTCACATGGTTGGGGGCGTGTTGCAGAATTTAAATTCAGGGGCCCAGGGAGGCAAATCCCAACTCTGTCACTTCTGAGTTACACAGCCTTGGTGGCAGTAACCGTGACCGCTCAGGGCCCTGTGTTCTCCACACACGCAGTAAAGACCGCAACAGACCCCGACCTTGAGCTGCAAAATCTGAACTTCAGCTAAGATGCCACCCGTTCTGGTGTTCCCACGGCCTGCTCTCCTGCGTTACAGGTCGATACCAAAGGTTTATGAGCCAGGGGACAACAGAAAGAGCGGGAACGTGGCAAACTGGAAGGTCCATACCCTTTGGAGGGAGAAGGGCGGCAGATGAGGGCCCAGAGTTTCCAGAGAACAGGAAGCTGGGTTTGTATGTGAAGCCTCTGGATTTTTCAATGTTGGCAACTAAATCAAAGTGAAACAAAACCCCCTAAAATACCACTGTGTGAGCCAAATGAAACAGGACAGTGGCATTAGGCTTTGTGGGTCCCAGGCCCCTGTGTGTTGGGAACTCTGACCCATGCAACTAAAGTCTAAATTCCTGAGCCTTCTTTCATTCTCTCTGGGAGCCTTTGTAGGATCCTTCTTGTTTCTCTGACTCTCAGAGGACTCCTTCAAGGACGGGCTCAGACACCATCTCCTCCAGGAAGCCTTCCTTGATTTGTCCTCAAATGGGCATTCTCCCTCCCCAATCACCCACAGCATTTTTTACTTTAACTAAAGCATCCCACCTAAACTGTAATTTCAGGGAACTTTAATAAACCCAAGGACAGGGACAAAGTCTTATATCCACATCTCGGTGCTCATCCCAGAGCCAGATTCACAGCCAGGGTTTTCTGAAAGGGGAGGACAAGCCATGTCCACTGACAACTGGGGAACTAAGCACGTTCTACCCCCAGCCCTACCCTATCTAGCCTTTCCTGTGGGCCACTGAACCCTGCCAGTGATGGGACTCGCCTGGAGAAGGTGGCAAACCCCACATCCCAGAGATTCTTGTCCAGCAGGTGTGGGCTGGGACTTGGGTATCAATGTTTAAAAATTCCCCTGTGACCCCGAGGATGACTGTGATTGACAATCAGGGTCTCAGGGCCAGGAGGAGAAGCCTGCCATCCGGAGGAGCCCACGGTCCCCCTTGGGGCTAGCCTGTGGCTCTGAGGGCTCCAAAGGGTCTCTCAGAATTCAGACCGGGCTAGGAAGGGGAGGCGGAAACCTTGTTATTCCAGACAAAGAGCTACAAGGTGGCCCACAGCAGGCCAAGAGACTCACTAGACCCTCAGCCCTCTGCACCCACATCTGGGCAACTTCTGAATTCCCTCAGCCTGAGAAGCAATGGCTTGAGTGGCAGGACACTCAGGGAACCTGTAGGGCCACCACAACTGAGCACCCTCCAACTCCCCAGCTATGGGAAAGGAACCCCTCATTCCCATGACAACCAGGCTCTGCAGCCGGGGCTACCTCCCAGCCAGTCCTCTGAGGCCAAGCCCATAGTTGGGGAGGGTGGGGGAGAAAGGGGGCTGGCGAATGACTAAGGCCGGAAATGGAGGTGAGTCACCGAGGTCCTGCTTTGTCCAGAGCATTCTGCAAACAGGACATCAAGACAGGGAGCCAGAACTTCTGATCAGCGCTCCACTGGGACAGGTTCCCATGTTGAGGGGGCCCTTGCCCCTGGCCCTCATCCCCAGCTCCCCAGGAGCCTGCTGGGGGAAAGGGTGACACTCTAGTCTGCCCGCCCAGCGGGCACTGGGACTGGTCTCTGGCTCACGATGCTCCCAAACACGCATCCATTGGAAAAGCCAAATAGAATGAGAGTTCAATGCCGGGCTGAGCCGGGTGCTGAGTTCCCAGAGCAGGTGACACTCCTTTCCCGTTGCTTCAGCTTCTGAGCCCTGGGGTAGGGAAGGGATTAGGGCTCCAGACAGGAAGGGTGGGACCCAGAGAGGTAAGGGAGAGAGGTCAGGAGGAGGGCCCAGGCCCTGGGCAGAGGCACTGGAAGGCACCTGGCTCTCTGCCCAGGCACCCAGTCAACATTTATTGGCCCTGCCAGGGCCCAAACCCACAGATGCTTCCTCCACCTCATTCCTACCCGCTTGGAGCAGGTGTACCAGCTGCCTGCTCCTAGTGCTTCCCGTGGGTTCTCTAATCTAAACATCTCTGCCTTGAACGTGGAGCTGGGCTGGGCCAGTGTCATGGCCACCTTGACCAAACAGAGGGGGAACAATCATTAAATAACAGTAGAAAAATGGGGATGAACAAAGGCAAAAAAGATAGAAACAACCCAAATGTCCATCAACAGATGAACGGAGAAGCAGAGGTGGGGTACAGACATACAGGGGGACATTAGTCAGCCGTAAAGAGGAGGGACATCTGATCTAGGCTGCACGGATGACCCTTGATGACATTACGCTAAGTGAAATCACCAGTCGTAAAAGGACAGATAATCGTATGATCCCACTTATAGGCGGTGTCTAAAATAGTCAAATTCATCTGGACCGATTATATGGCCCATACGCCTCAATAAAAAAATTTCAGAGACAGAGTGTAATTAGAGGTTACCAGGGCCTACGGGAGGGGAGGAAGGAAGGGGGAAATGACAGGTTAATGGCTACTGAGGGGTTTTTGTTTGTTTGTTTGTTTAGGGTAATGGAAAAGTTTTGGAGCGAGCACAACATTGTGAATGCCTCACATTGTGCATGTAATTAATGCCGTTGAAATAGCCACTTAATGCATTTTTTACCACAGCTTTAAAAATTAGTAACGTAGGGTGCCTGGGTGGCTCAGTGGGTTAAGCGCTGCCTTCGGCTCAGGTCATGATCTCAGGGTCCTGGGATCGAGTCCCGCTCGGGCTCTCTGCTCAGCAGGGAGCCTGCTTCTCCATCTCTCTCTGCCTGCCTCTCTGCCTACTTGTGATCTCTGTCTGTCATATAAATAAATAAAATCTTAAAAAAAAATTAGTAACGTAATAGTCCAGTAACTACTGGATGCTTAAATGGGTGACCTGTTTGATATGTGAGTTAACATCTCGATAAAGCTGTTCAAAAGGCACAGAGTGGCTAACGCATCCAGGGTCCTGGGTCTGTAAGGCCGTGGACCCAGAACGCATTGAGAGTTGGGGGTTGCTTAACCCCCCAAAGGGCCGTGTGTGGCTTGAATGAGCTAATGTGCAGGTGCCCTCCATGGAGGGCCTGGCCCACAGCGGGAACTCGCTAAATTAGGATAAAGTGAGGCAGTGGCCCGGGAGGGGAGAGGGATCCAGGTATTCCCACCCATCTGTCCTCATTAGGCTCGTGGTTCCCCACGGTGCCCTTCTCCAGCCCAGTTCAGTGCTGTCAGCTGGGGCTCGGACCCCTTCTCTAGGCCAACCGCTTATCTCAGCCCCCAGAGTTGGGTCAGGGGGAGGCTAGGAATGGACAGCCCCGTTTCCCAACTATCACCTTCGACCTGGACGGTTTGGCGTGTGTGTGGTCTGAGCCCTGAGCCGTTCTATGTCGGTGGCCAAGGCCAAGGGGCAGGAGGCGGTTTCAGCAACCGAGCTGGAAGGACCGTAGGGAAGCCACGTCCATCTCTGATCCTCAAACCGCCCTCCCCCGTTTGCACAGACGGGCCACTGGTACTATGAGAGGGCAAGCTGCGTGTGCCGACAACAGCGTAGGTCCCCCAAGCCCAGGAAGGACACAGGGGCCGTGTGGTGGATGGCCAGAGGCCAGAGCTGGCCAGCGGTGGGGGTGAGGGTGGGGGTGTGTGCGCTGTGGGGCTACAGCGAGTGTAGACAAGAGGGTAATGCATAGGCAGCTGGGCGTGAAAGTGGTAGGTCTCGAGCAAGGGTGTGTGTGTGGGGGGTGTGATTTAGGGTGTGTGTGCACGTGTGTGCTTTGCACTAGGGCACACTCAGGAAGGGCACCGGGGCTCCAGCAGGAATGTGAGCCATGCAGGAAACAGCAACTGACAGCTTCATGCCAAGTGGGGGAGGAGAGGAAGAGAAGATTTTCCTGACGGTTCTGGGAGGGAACACACGATGGTGAGGGTCCCAATACCTTCACATCCTTTCCCTCTGGCCAGCAGGCAGCCCCAGCCCTGCAGGTAGGAAGCGCGTCCCCCTCGCTGGGGCTGGCCGCCACACCCAGGGTGAAGGCCCGGCCAAGCTCAGCGCCAGAGTCCATAACATTCTTTGGAAAGTCAACACAGTCAGGAAAGGCAGGCAGTGCTGGCCAGACACACAGCGACCGAAGGTGGCAGCACCCTTCCGGGCAGGGCCAGAACACGCATGAAGCCGATCTGGAGGCAAAGGCTGTAGGAGGGGGGGCCTCCCCAGAGCCGAAGGAGGAGGAGAGGTGAGGGAGGCCACAAGGCATGACAGGGACAGCCCCCTAGTCCTGCCTGGCAGGCCCCGGCTTAGCCAGGACAGCCACCCAGTTCTCCCTCCCACCAGGCCAGACACCTGCCAGGACTCCCACCTTCCAAGTGCACACACAGCAGTCCCACTCACCCTGCAGGAGAAGTCCTGGGCAGGCCATAGTGAGAGCCCTCTGGCAGCTGGGGCACTTGGTGGAGGCCTGCAGGCCGGGGACGAAAGGGAACAGGATTCTGCCCACTCAGGCCTCCGCGCTCCCGGGGAGGATTAGGGGCCGGGGCAGGGCCTGAGGGTTCGGGCACAGACAGGGGCTCTGGGGAGATAGGGCTGGCTAGGGCTGGTGGGTGACATCCAGAATGCCCATTTAAATGCACATTTCAGGGGCACCTGGGTGGCTCAGTGGGTTAAGCCTCTGCCTTCGGCTCAGGTCATGATCTCAGGGTCCTGGGATCGAGCCTCGCATCAATTGGGCTCTCTGCTCAGCGGGGAGCCTGCTTCTCCCTCTCCCTCTGCCTGCCTCTCTGCCTACTTGTGATCTCTCTCTCTCTCTGTGTCAAATAAATAAATAAATCTTTTTTTAAAAATGCACATTTCAGATAAACAACCAGTGATGTTTTCATGTAAGTTTGTTCCAAATGATCTGCTGTTGATTTGAAACTCACATTTAACTGGCCGTCCTGGATTTTATGTAACGCCTATGAGGACACCTCTAGGGGCTGGCAGAGCCTCTGCAGGGGAGACAAGAGGCGGGCCATGCCCAGACACAAATCACTCACTCCCTCATTGTGACAGGAGCTTGGACCCCGGGGCCAGACGCCTGGGTTCGAATCCTTGCTCAGTGGCTTCCCAGCATTCAGCATCTCGGAATCTCAGTTTCTCATCTGTAAGATGAGGCTCATGGTACCACACACCTCATACAATTGTGAGCATTAAATGAGCTGATATGTGAAAAGCCCTCGCTCAGTGTTATAAAGGTGTTAATTCGTATCATTAACTCTGGCAATAAAGAGCCATCATTGAAACCTAGGCCTTAGCGGTTGTCTCTTAGCCATGTGGGCCCCAGGCTGGTGACGTCATCCCCTACCCCCAGCTGATCTGCCCTGCGAGGACATCAGCAGCATCTTCTCCCCGGGATGCCAAGCGTTAAGTAGGCTCCCGCCAGACACGAGCTCAGCATTGTGCCTGGGTTGGCAGGTGCTCTAACTCTCCCCAGCTATTCCCTGGCTTTCTGGGGACAGGCTAAGCCTGCAGCCACCCCCGCTGAGGAGGAAGGGACAGGAGAAGAGCCCCAGGCTCCACAAATGGCTCCCGGTCGTGTGGGAGTGGTGTTCCTCCTCCCCCGCCATTGCAATGGCCATCGCCATTGTCCCAGCAGTTCCCATTCCCCCATTCAGCCTGAGAAAACCTTTCTTTCCTGTGGGCCCCTCTGAGCCTTTGATCTCCAAGCCGCTCCCTGCCCTTGTCTCTTGACAGCACCTGAAATAAAGTCTGTTGTCTGCTAGCCTGGGGGGTTTGGCCCTGACCCACATGGGGACAGCCCTGAGAGCCACCTGGGGAGGAGCTGCGGCTGGCTGCCATGGTGGGAGCTCCCTGGGTGGTGGGCCTGGCCTTGGTGGCCTCAAAGTGGGCCCCAGGACACCTGGGTTTTGTCTCCACCCTGTTCCTGGAATCAGTGATGCCTGGGGAAGGGGCATTCCCCAGAAACTGGACATTCCTCTCTCGGCGGTCACTCGGCAGGACAGGGCAGCGGTGGGAGGGGAGGGTGGCCCAGGTGACATTCTGACACCCACACGTGCCCTGACAGTGTCCCTAGGACGGGATGCCTTGAGCTCCCGTGCAGCTTTATTCATGCCAGGAGGCTGAGTCCTGGGTTTGGAGGTATGACCTGTCTGTGAGTGTCTCCAGCTATTAAACTGTGCGCCCCCCGAGGGCAAAGTGCTGTGGTATTCACCTACGCAGCCCCAGGCCTTGGCACAGTGCCATCACATGCTGATAGCGCTGAGCAGAAGCGTATGGAATGAAGAAGCAGCACCCCAGCCCTCCCCCAGCATCCGCCAGCCCTGCTTTTCTGGCCCAAACGCCAGCCCCGGATGTCTCTGTGGCCCCTCAGCTCCCCACAGCCCTCCCCTCCCCAAGGCACCAGCGCTCCTTAGCCCAGAGAATGACACTGTCACCCAGCAGACACCTTTCAGATCCCACCAGCCGCAGAGTCCAGCCCAGCCCGCCACCTAGGTGGTTGGTTCTTCTAGAACCCAACTCGGCTGTGCTGGTCCAAGTCTGAGCATCCCCATGGCTTGACCAATGGATTCCTCAACCTCCCTCTTATGGTTCTCCCTGATTCATCCCTGCCTTCGTCCGACGTGCCTCCCACTCTCCAGGAGCCCTGCCTCCCTCCTCCTGCTTGAGACCCTCTGGGGCTCCTCCTGCCCCCAGGGCAAGCCCATAACTCTATAAGGAGAGGCCTTGAGCATCTGGCCCCCACCTGCCTCTCCCCCACACCTAGCTCCAGTCTCCCTCTGGCTCTGGGGTCCAGCTAGGGCCCTCGCTGGCTCCCCGGTACCTGATTTGCCCTCTCCCCTCCTAGAATTGTTTCTTTGCTTCATTGTCTGACCTCCTTGCTGATGCCTCCCCTCTCTAAAGGGCCAGAACTGTGTCTGTCCTATTTGTTGCTGAATTCCAGGACAGAGCCTACTATAGGCACTAAGTAAATGTCCGCCGAGTGCATGAATGATTGGAGGGTAGGGCAGAGATCATGTGTCTTACGTCTCCTCAGGGAGAGTGCCAGGTTCCGAGCTCAGAACATAGAGCTCAGTCCATTCAGATCTGAGTGAGTGACAGGAGGTAGAAATAAGAACAAGGTGGGGGGCAGTGACAAAGAGAAGTCAAGTCTGGCAATCGGCACCCCGAATTCTGCCTGGAGATTCACACTGGTCTCCTGGGCAGCCCTGCCCTATTCCCCCACACCCACCTCTCCATCATGAATTATTTACCAACAGTGGTTGCAACATATCATTTCAGGTTCACGGTCATGGATGTTTTCTAAAACACTGGCACACCTCTCATTCAAGCCACCTAATCAGCCAGTCAGTCACACTCTGCCCAGGCTCTGAGATGGTCTCTGCCGCAGTGTGGCTGCCCACAGCCTCCCATGCCATCCTCCGCCCTTAACTGGCTGTGTGGCCACTGACAAATTCTTCAACTTCTCTGCCTCAGTTTCCTCATCTGTGAAGTGGGAATTATACCAGGTGCCTCTCAGGAGAATGAGGAAGACTGAGTGATGCCACCTAGGTACCCAGTGCCCCTCGACTCTGGGAGTTAACATTCCTTCCCTGTAGTCACTTCTCTGGAACCTGAGAGGGGCATCTGTCCTTCTCACTCCAAGGACAGTATTCTCACCAGTTCGACCAGTCCTACCTGGTCGCTGCAGGGGCTGCTGCAACCCCTGGGGGTGCTGCAGGGCTGGAGAACCAGTTTGAGAGGCTGGCCTCTTCCACAGCTCCCCTGTCCCCCTAACGGCGGCCAAGAACCCAGGAAGCACGGGGACGCCCGTGAACCCTGGAAGGCACAGGGTTCTGGGGAGCTGGGTGAGGGACACCCACAGCGTGTCTCTCCCACTTTATTTCACCAGGTCCTCCCGGACCCCAATCCGCGCCCCGCGCCCCGCGCCCCGACGCCCACTCCAGCACGCCCCGCGGGCGCCTCCTGGTGGGAAGCAAAGGCCATCGGCGCGCCTCGCCCGGCCGGGGAACGTCGGATGACCACAGGTGCGACCCCCAACCTTCCGACCTTCGCTGCCTGGGAAGCCCACGACAGCTCGCCCGCACACCCTCGCCGTCCCAGGCGGCCCCCCGGGCAGTCCCCGCCCGCCCCGAACCGCCCCCGTCGGTTACTGACCCATCTTCTTCAGCGCCCGCAGCCCGGGCCTCCTGCTGCCGCCGTCCGGGGGCGCGAGGGCGACGGGCGTCGCGACCTGGGCCGGCACCGAGGGCTCCGAGGGCCGGCGGCGGCAGCTCCTCCAGCGGCCGCACAGCATGGCTCGGTGGGGTCGGGGCCGGGCCGGGCTCTGCGCGCGGGGACAAGGCAGCGGGGACGCCGCTCCGGCCCGGCCCCGGCTCTGCGCGCGGTCCCGAGCGGAGAAACTTAGCGGCGTCCGGAGGGAGTCGGGGAGAGGAGGTGTCGGGAGCAGGGAGAGAGGGAGGGACGAGGTCGGGAGAAGGAGGGACCCGGAGGGAGGGGGCGGGGCCGAGGACGGCGCCGGGGGAGGTGCGAGGCGGGGAGCCGGGCGGGGACCCCAGCCCGGGAGGTGTGTCCTCCGCGAGGTGTGGGAAAGGAAGGGGGCTGGCTAGAGTCACCCCGAATCTCCGTGTCCGTCCCCCGCTTTTGAGTCCTCCTCCCCATTCTCCCAGCGATCCTCGGCTCCCGGCCCCACCGATGACCCAAGCCCCTATTCGGGGGTGGAGGGGCCAGCGGAGGGGCGAGAGCTGTCCTCTGGAACAGACACTCTCTGTTTTCTGGATCCTGACTGGAGGAGGACTTGGGACCCCTCTCCACCTTTTCCTTCCCTGCCCCTCCGGGAGCTCAGAAGGGAGCCAGACAGGGGAGCGGGGCTGCGGCGCAGCTCATCTTGGGCCGAGGGTCCTCGGGCCTGCCGGGGAAGCCGAGAGAACCCCGAGAGCTGAGCCAGGCGGGAGGGCAACCCAAACCGGAGGGGTGGGGGAGCGGGAAGGGATGGGTGGGTGTAGCAAGGCTCTGGCTATGACGTCATAGGATTAACCCTCTCCGCGCCAGACCAGGTGTTGGCCCCTCGGTTTCAGAAGTCTCAAAGTGGAGAAGATGGGGAAGCACTAAGTCTAGAATCCCCGGCTGAACTCTGATTCTGGGTTAGAGGCTTGGATGGGCTGGAGCCCCAGTGGGCTTTCGATTGCCCCGGGGAAGGCCGCCGTGCCCTGTGTAGGTGTCCGTGACATCAACCTGTGGGTGAACGTCGGGTGTGAGTCCAAGTGGCCGTCTCATGTGACACCGTCAGAATATTTGTGCTCGAAGGGTGGGATGGCAGAAGACCAACCTTGTTAGTGTTGTCTGCGGCAGCTGCCCCAGGTTGGGTGCGGAGAGCCGGGCGCACACCGCCCCTCGGCGGCGGCCAAGAGCATGGCATCTCAAAAAGAAAGCTTACTTCCTCAGGACCTAGATTTGCCACCTACTTGCTCTAGCCCACTTTCAGATATCCTCGACCGAAAGATCCAGCATCCTGGTTTCGGTCCTCACCCCTCCCGGGATATTCTTTCTGCATTTTTGGTCCTGCAATTCCTTCCTCCAGGAATGACCTTCCTCATTCCTCTCTTGGCTTACACTTACGTGTTCCAAAACTCAGCTTTCAATGACCCTCCTGCAGAACCCCTCCAGGACCCCCTCTTCTTCCAGGGCATGACTCCCCTTTTTTTAATCCCAAGCGCCTAGAAGGGCCTGAGGAACTCAGTTGGGTGGGTCGGTTCTGCCGGTCCTGGGTTCAGCTGAACCACGCAGGCTTCCACCAGGGGGCGCGAGGACTCTGCGTCGTTTTACTATGTCCACCAGGTGGCGCCTCCTCCCGCCTCTGGTCCCCACAAGGTTGGGGAGCCGGCCCACGGATACGCCTCGACTGATTGGGAAACGCACAGCTAAACTATTTGCATAATCTTGAAAGGACCGCGCTGAGTGGTTGAGGTATAGTAAAAGAAGCTGAAACGGGCTTTCTCATTGGTTGAAATTTTCCCCCTGCGTCCACATCCCGGTCAGATTGGGCCGGGAGGTCAGTCGGAAGCCTCCGGCTAGTGGCGACAAAGGACCTAGGTCCGGGTAGTGGGTGCTGCAGGGTGAGTGCCTGACAGCCGAGCGGCTGGGTAGGGGACCCCAGGGCAGAGCGGGTGGGGGACCAGAGAGGGAGACTGTTGACCCGCCCTGACTTCTCTTGGCTTGCCAATTCTCCTGTTTAGGAGTTGGAGAAGTGCATCTACAGAGGGAGGGACAGAGACCCGTGGCACCTGCCTCCACCCACCCACCAGGGTCCTCTCCGCCCACCCTGGCCCCACCCATGCTCCCCTGGGGTTGGGAAAGTAGCCTTCTCACACTTCCCGGGGTGTCTTACTCAGGTCTAGAGCTTAACTCGCCCCGTTGGAAAGTGATCAGTGGCGTCCGGAGGTGTGTGCCAGAGTGGACCGTGGAGGTCTGCTCACACGGAGGCTTGTTCTTGCAGAATCACTCAAAAGTGGGTCCCCTGAGCTCAGAGCCACTGGGTATGGGTACCGAGAATGAAAGCCCAGAACCGGACTACCAGAAACAGTTTCAGGCCGCTGTCCGTGTGATTCAGAACCTGCCTAAGAATGGTGAGGGCACGGGGACTTGCCTTTAGGGGTCTACAAGATTGGGGTCCCTGCAGTTGATGCAGATAAGTACGTGCCTGGGCTACTCTGGGGATCTCATCTCGCTATCTCTGCCCATTACAAGGGTGGTTCTCCCCCACCTCCAAAAGTGTTGGAGCTGGGAGTAGCCCCAGGTCTGTCTCCACTCTCTTGGAGTTAGGGGTGATGCTCTGCCTTCTACTTCCCACCCGCCTGCCTAGGCTCTTACCGCCCGTCCTACGAAGAGATGCTGAAATTCTACAGCTACTACAAGCAAGCTACCATGGGACCCTGCCTGGTCCCCCGGCCCGGGTTCTGGGACCCAATTGGACGCTATAAGTGGTGAGCTCCCTACCGGCAGGGCAAACAAGCCTCAGCTGCCAACCAGCCTCTCACAGCTCTCTGCCCTCAGGGATGCCTGGAACAGCCTGGGCAAGATGAGCAGGGAGGAGGCCATGTCAGCCTACATCACTGAGATGAAGCTGGTGGCACAGAAGGTAGGGAAAGGCCTCGGGCTTCTTTCTGTCCCCGAGGTCCCAGCTAGGTGGCCTGTCTTCTGCCCTTCTGGGACTGACCCCCATTATGTTTCCTGCACATTGACACACCTGTAGGAATTCCCACGTTCATGCTCTGTCCCCAGCCCTGCCTGTCTCTGGTCCCTGACTGGGCACAGGGTGGAGAGGCATGACAGGGCAGGAGCAGGGCAGAGGAGATCAAGCTCAAGGGGGGATAGGAGGACAGTGGTAGGAGGGACCAGCCCCTCCCCAACAGACCTCCTCCCCCACAGGTGATCGACACAGTGCCCCTGGGCGAGGTGGCAGAGGACATGTTTGCTTACTTCGAGCCCTTGTACCAGGTGATCCCTGATATGCCGAGGCCCCCGGAAACCTTCCTGAGAAGGGTCACAGGTCAGGCCTCCAGGCTGTGAGCGCCACAAGTGCTGAGTGAAATTCCCCAGGTCCAGGCGAGGGGACTGCTGCTCAGTTGGAGGGGGATTTGAGGGCAGAGGGCCCCAGGTGATGTCCCCTGACTCCAACCAGTGCCCCTGATGGAGTGGGTCTCAGACAGAGCTCATGACTGATGGGGAGCAGGGGCCAGTCTCACTGGGAGGCACCAGACTCTTCCCACCCCCACCTCTGGGTGTGTCTCAGCAGGCTGGAGAGAGCAGGCCCTGAATGGAGATGTTGGGGCTGCCCCCGAGCCTCCCTGCCTCCCCAGGGAACCAGCACCCCCAAGTCCAGGTCAGTGCTTGGGCAGGAGGGGCAGAGAGCCAAACCCAGAACAGGGGTGGGTGGGGGGCTTTCAATGGGGTGGGTAAGGGGAGAAGGCTGGGCGCCACACCCCATGCCCACAGATACTGAGACCTGCTGTCTGTGCAAAGGCCGAGGGGCAGGTTCTGGGATTCCACTTACGGGACCTCGCTCCTGGGACCCATCTCTGCGTCTTGTGGCAGTGTCCCTAGTGTGCCCTGGACACGTGCCTCTGTCCCATCGCACACCCCTCTCCTTCTTCCATGGCCTCCCTTTTGTCATTAATTTTACCTCTTTCCCTGCCCAGAGTCCCAGCCACCTAGGGACCTGGACTCTGAGGTTTTCTGTGATTCCTTGGAGCAGCTGGAGCCTGAGCTGGTGAGACGACCCCTGGTTCCCTGCCTTCCCCACCCCACTGTCCCCCGGCTGCTCGACCCCCACCCTGGCATCTTGTGCCTCATCTCAGCAGGTGTGGACAGAGCAGAAGGGAGCCCCTGAAGGACAGACTGACACCCGGAACAGCTCCAGGCTCCCTGCAGAGAGAGGTGAGCCCTTGCCAACCCTTCACCCGCTTCTGCCTCTCCCTCTGGTTCTGGCTTTCCCCTGACTGCCCTCTTGGGGCAGAGGTCAAAGTCTGGCACTGGGCATTTGCCAAACAGCCAGACACCAGCTTGGATGGGCAAAGTCCCTGCCCGGCCCCCCTCCCTGTGTCCTCTTCCCATGTGAGACTGTCAAAGGACAGTGATTTTTGTTTTATCTCCTTCTAGAACTTCCAGTGTGCCATGCCTCTTAAGGGGCGCTTTCATAAATATTATCTCCTTTATTCCTCTGAGTAAGCAGCCCTGTGAAGGCAATGTCCTCTTCCCCTAATTTTCAGATGACAGAATGAGGTTCAGAGAAGTTTCTGGCTTACCCAAAGTCACACAGCTTAGGGGCAGTGCTGGGATTCAAATCCGTGGGAACCTGTTACTCAGCCACTCGGATAGACTTTATAAGAGAGGCACTTTCCAAGGGATTGCTCTCTAGTATTACTTTGCCCCAGACCTGCCCTGCCCTGCCACCATCCTGTCCCTAGCTGAGTTGCTTCCTGAGTCCCCTTCCTTGTGTGTCTGTGCTGGGCAGAGGGCAGCGTGCTGGGGCCCCAGGAACTGGACACGTGGCTGGTGGGGACAGTTCGGGCACTGCAAGAAAGCATGCAGGACGTCCAGGCGAGACTGCAGAGCCTGGAGAGCATGTCTGGCCTCCCGAAGCAGGTGAGCTGCCCCCAAGGCCCAGGGCATGATTGAGGCAGAATGCCGCGGGTCTCTACTCCAGGCCCCTCTTGGAGCCACTTCCGTCTTTTTGTCCTAACTCCCCAGCTGCCCACATCTCTGACTTCTGCAGAGGGTGGTGTGGCTTGTGTGATATCACAGCATCACAGTCCAGGGGACTGAAGTGCTCCCACCCTGGAAGGGAGAGTGGAAAGGGCCCTCCTCTCCTGCTCTTACCTCCCTCTGCCAGAAGAGCAACTGAGCAGGAGGTCTAATTGCAACAGTCTGGAAGGCCAGGATGTGCCTGCTGTTTGCACGGGGGCTAGAGGTCCCTGTTGTCCCTTTGTCAGGACCCAGATTTAGGGTTTGCTCCCAAACAATTCAGCCCGTGCACCCCTCCCTCTCTCCCCTCTACTTCTAGATCTGCTTGCCCCTTACACCTGGGCTCCTGGGCGCCTGCACCGTCAGCTCCCTGAGCCCTTACTGAGTGCCAAACACAGGACTTAACATTATCTCATTTAACGCACACAACCCGATGAACTAGGTTTGCTTTTCATCTCCCTTTTACAGGAGAGAAAATGGAATCTAATAATAATCCAGCCTAGAGGAACCTCACAGAGCTGCTGTGAGGGTTAAATGAGATAATGCCCCCACCACCACCCCTCCCCAGGAAGGTCTTCTCCAATGGGCTCCACTGTATACTATTACCATTATTATTAACACCAAGTGATGGAGCCGGGAGTCGCCCCAGGTCTTTCTCCCTCGGAAGCCGGGACTCACCGTGGACTCCGAGTGGGCCTGTTCTTGAGACGCCTGGGGTCATGGGGGCAGGAGATTGATGAATTGCTGGATGTGCGGGTTCGCCTGAGTGACCCCTGACCCCCTTGACACCGTGGGTGGCAGCCAGGGGGTAGGGATTTTGCCTCAGATTCACCTTTCAAGGCCCACCCTTTCGAGGCCTTCTCATTTATGTGACCTTTATTTAGCTAATTTTACATGCCGAAGATTTTAAAGACTTCCACCCCAAAAGAGCTGGTTTTCCAGCTCTAAAAATAAGAACATTCTAGTACCTAGCCCAAATGACAACGATTTAGCACACCCAAGCCCTTCATACCATCAAATCCTCGCTCCAAACTGAAATCCAGTAGTCCTGAAATGGCCTTTGCCAGCTGCTCTGTCCGTCCAGTCCCTGGGGGGCACGTGCTGCAATGGGCTCCTCTGTCCTTTAAGACTCCTTTCGTCTAGACCTGCCCTGCTTCCTTGCTACTGACTTATCAGGTCTGGGCCAGTGCTGTGGTCCTGGAGAATGTTCCTTTTGGGTCTTTCCGATGACATCCTCATGGCTGGCTAAGTTTACATGACCAGATTATGTCAGATGTGATGTTCTTCACATCGGGGGGACACGGGTGTGGATGTCCTGCCATGAAGGATTCTCGCATGGACCACTCGCATGGATGAAGGGGTGAGAGTTGGGTCCCATCACTGTTGGAGCCAAGGACATGTCCAGCTCCCCCATTCACTCCACTGGCCCTGTGATTTTTGACAATTGATGGATAATCCTTGCCTGGATCACTAATTTATTCGGGCAAAAACATACTGACTTTTAAATTTTATTATTCCTTTTTTTTTTTTTTTAAGATTTTATTTATTTATTTGAGAAAGAGAGAGTGGGAGAGAGCATGAGAGGAGAGAAGGTCAGGGAGAGAAGCAGACTCTCCATGGAACCGGGAGCCCAATGAGGGGCTCGATCCCGGGAGTCCGGGATCATGACCTGAGTCGAAGGCAGTTGCTTAACCAACTGAGCCACCCAGGCGTCCTGATTATTCCTTTATCGTATCTTAGTGTCATTTTTCTGTAGTGTGTCACCCAGGATTTCCCTGAAGCTCAGTGCCTTGTGGAAAGGCAGAATAAAGGCTTAATTCTTCCTTTTTAATTACCTATTTTAAAGTGAGGAGTTGATTTAACGGCTACCTCAATAGTGACAAATTTCCAACTTTCTCGTTGCATATCATTATGGACTAATGGATTTTAAAGATTCAGTATTTCAATCAACAGAAATTAATTCTTTGTGATGCTTACATTGTCACAATTTGTCAATGGAGACCCTTTCAAGCTGGATCCTACGTTCTCATAACGTGACTTCATTAATCTTTAAAGCTTCCTTGCTTTCTGGTACAAGATGTCCCACATTCACCTCGACCTTCCCTGCTCCAGACCTGGAATTAGCCACTTCTCCAAGGAGTCCTGGCTCTTTTTAGCAGAGAATGATATTGAGAAACGAAAATCTGAGCACCGTTTGAAATATGTGGTACATCCTTTATCATATTGGGCGTTCAAGCCACACGAACAGTGCCAGTGCCCGGAAGAGACAGCCTAGAAGCCAGTCTCTCTGACACCTGGGATTGTCCTGGGAGGAGGATGTGGGAGGGAACTGGAGGTCGGCTGTCAGGGACCCACTAGGAACTGCAGGATCTCTGCAGATTTGGGTGTAGTGCCTGCTTTGCCCCAGTTCTTACAATCTTAGGGAGGCAGGTCCCCCAGACGAAGCTCCCACTTAGTTCTGGAAGCAGATTCCTCAAGAGGCCCCAGTCGGTGCTGAAGCCTGGGCTGGCCCCTGACTCCCTCCCTCTTGTCAGCAGAGGACCCCGCCCAGTGCCCGGCCATGGCCCTTCAGGCTCTCGGGTCCCACGCTGCTCTTCTTCCTCCTGTGGCCCTTCGTCGTCCAGTGGCTCTTCCGACAGTTTCGGACCCAGAAAAGGTGACTCTCAGTGGAAGGGTCTCTGCAGCCAACTGAGGTGGCTATGAGCCCCTGTCCTGCTGTGCCCTGAGCCTTCCTAGGGTTTAGGAGAGGAACAGCATTAACTCTGTACCCCCAACCAGTGTTTGCCTATGCACCGCTCCCGCATTGGGCGGCGAGCGGGGGCATTTAAGAGCCCATCTCCCCCGCGACTTCACACGGACGCGTTTCCCCTCCCACCCCCAAACTCCCCGGTTCCCTGGGGAGGGTGTGGGAGTGGTGCACGTCCCCGCTTCTGGGTTGGCCGTGACTCGGGGGCGGGGCTGCCCGGTCTCAGCCTCTGCCCTCCCCTCCCTCTGGGTCACCTGACTCTTCTCCCACCCCAGCTTCTCCCGGTGGAGGGCTAGCTCTTGGGCGAGTTGGGACTTGGGCTGGGACCGGGAAGAATGATTGGCTGAGAGGCTGAGGGAGGGAGGCCAGGAGGCCCGGCCGAGTTGGGGGGGAGGGGAAGGGAGTGAGCTCCGTTTTGCCGGCCTCCCTCCCCCTGCGCGCGCACACACTCAGGATATCTTCATGGAAGGTTCACTTACAAATGAATGTTTCACTAAATAAAATAAGACCTTAATCTTCTACTGTCTGGGTCCCCATGGAGTGGGGCCGGAAGCCGGGTCCGGGCGCGTAAGGCACAAGCCTCTTCCCTGCCTCTCCCCTAGTGCCCCCAGGACAGTCCCGAGAGTCCTGCTCTGGAGCCGGGAGCACCGGGGCCCGGGGCCGAGGCGGGCAGGGGTGGAGAGCGGGCGGGGCGCGGGGCCCTCCGCTGTCGCCGGGGGTGGGGCCAAGGCACGGCTCCGCCCCGCGCCCGGCAGAGCAGGGTAGTGCGGAGGAGAGGGAGGCCATCCCCGCCCGGAGAGAGGGGGCGGCTGCTCGTTGTCCGGAGCGCGGGCCGCCGGGATGGGGCCCCGGGCCCCCCGCCCCGGAAGTGCCCACCGCCCGCTTCCCCCTCCACAGCTGCTCGCTCCCGGTGCCCCCACCCGTGACCTCCGCGCTCAGGCTTTCCCAGGGAACTTTCTGGAAGGCCAAGACCCAGCGGGGGCCTAGTCCCCGCCCCGCCCTGAGGAGTGGGGGCGGGGCGCGGGAGCCCCCGTCAAGGTGGGCAGAGCGCCCGCGTGGGCACAGACTGTGGGTGCCTCCGGCTGCTTGGGTTCCGAACTTATTTTTCTCACCGCCTGGCGGCCTTGGTCTCCCTATGGTCTGCGACAGCCCTGTCGCTCCCTCTTCCCTTTCGCCCTGCTACCCCCACCCCCCAGCAGTGGCCCGTATTCGGTGAACCTGCCACTCTTAGCGCCTTCTAGTTTCAGTGCGGGAGAGGCCTCTGGCCAAGGGCCCCAACAGCATAGGGCCACAGCAGCGCCTTGGGCCCCTGCAGCTGCCACCTCCAGGGCCCCAGGACCTCCCTGGCCCTGGTGAGGAAGAAGCAGTTCTGAAAGCCCCTTCTTGGAGATCCTTAAACTCCTGAGTTCCGTCCATCTGCCCCTAGCCCCTGGCCTTGGCCGCTACCAAGGCTGGCTATCATTTGATCCACTGGAAGCCTCAGTCACTCTGTCAGTCCTCTCAAGGTGGGGAGGGCGTCCCTCTGGGCGGACACACCGGCCCAGTGCTCTACGGTCCGGTCCAGGGGCAGAGAGACTGAATAAACCCATGTGTTACAGATGGAGCAAGAGAGGGGCCAAAGTGAGGCTGGGGATGCAGGAACGGGTACACTAGCTGTGGGACTTGGGCAAGATCCTTAACTGTTCTGAACCTGGGTTGCCTTGTTTGTGAAATAAGGATGAAGATTATCATTAAGGCAGTCCTGGGCTTTTTGTTTTAATATTTTATTTGTTAGAGAGCTCATAAGCAGAGAGAGCAGCAGGCAAACAGAAAAACAGGCTCCCGGCCAAGCAGGGAGCCCCATGCAGGACTCGATCCCAGAATCCTTGGGATCATGACCTGAGTGGAAGGCAGACACAACTGACTGAGCCACCCAGGCGTGCCCATGTCATGTAAAATGCTTGGCAATGGGTTAAAACTCAGCTATTATCAAGGTGCCTGGCCTCTTGTTTGACGGAATTCTAGAATTCCACAACCTATCACTCTGCCCACCACTCCCCCCATGTGACAGATGAGCCCTCTCCAGTAAACTGAGGGTGGCTGGGCTCAGCTGTACCTCTCAATCCCCCTGAATGAGGGTACCCAGGAGTCCTCTAGGAGTTAAAGAGATCTCTGACTCCCATTCAAGTTCTCTGCAAAACCTCTTTTCCTCAGGGAGCTCTCAGTGTGAGGGGCAGCTCTTGCTCACAGGGGGGGGTCTCCTGCATGACTGATGAAGGAGCACAAAGAACAGCAGCTTTTTCAGATGCAGGGAGTTCTTGGAAGCCCAGGAACTGGAGTGGTCAATTTCAAAACAGCTGGCATTCTTGCTTGCTTCTCCATTGGGGCATACCCATCACCAATTCCCCATGAAATCACTCCTGAGTTCTGGACGAGTCCTTTCTTTGGACACAGTGCTTGTTCTTTACAGAATGCCCTTCTTCATGCTACTGGGCCTGAAAACCCTTCATCCTCCTGAGGGAGCCAAGAAGACATGTCCCCCACGAATCCTGTCCACAATTCCCAACTCCTGAGCAGCTTGGTTCACAAAGTCTTTGCCAGGATTTTCTTCATTTGTCATTTTGGCTCAGAGTGGTTTAATGGCCTCTCCACACTGTCCATGAGCAGCAAGGATGGCATTTTATTCATCATTGTTTCTTCCTAACAAATGTTTGCTAAATGAAGAAATGAGGGCTTTAATTAAGCTAAAGCTGTTGGAAATGGAAAGGAACTAATTCCAAAGTTCTTGAGAAAAAGAATTTTTTTGTGAAAGAAAAATGACTCAAGGGTCACAAAGGCCTTCATTCTAGCAAGAATTGCCACTTAGTTGTCATGTGACTTGGACAAGTCACTTCATTTCTCCTAGTCTCAGAGATTTCTTATCTCTAAAATGGAGACAATCATTCCTACCCTCACTCACTGGGCGATGGTGGGGTCAAGTGATCCTGCCTAAAGAACTGTTGTATGTTAGAAAGAGGTCTGAATGTAAGATGTTGCTATTAAGAAATATGAATGGGTCACGGGTGTGTGGCAAGAGGGAGAGCCTGTTACTACACTGAGATTTTAGGCCTAAATGATTAGAGCAGATCCAGGCTGGAGCTCGGAATCTGGAGAATTTTCTCAAGGAGACTGTGTCACCTTCCCTATCCCATGAGTCTACCCCCAAAGTCCTGGGCCAGCATTCCCCTGCCCTCATTTCTAGGCAAGACCTCCTCTTTGGGGAAGCGTCTGGTTCCGTTCCCTCCCAGTGCTGCCCAGTGCCCATTGATGAAGAGCCCTTCTCTCTTGGCTAGCTATGGCTGATTATTTAAACTCGGGATTAATTATGAACCTTCTCCCCCGCCTCCCCCCAAAGAGGTCCATCAGCGGGCCCAGACTGTCTTGTCTGAGCTCAGGAAATGTTCCCAGTCAGCTCGGAAGTGAAGAGACCAAGTCAGCCCCAGGAAGCCATTTTCTTCGAGGGAAGCTGAAGTCCCGGGGCGAGGCCTTCCCACCCTAGGTCTTCTGGGAGCCCCAGGTGCACACCCCGCGCTTCCCGAATCCCCACCCAGGCAAGAGGCTCGGT
>NW_025334845.1:0-3359 GCF_020171115.1 Neogale vison
GATCCCGGCCTTCTGGGGAAGCGCGGCCGGCTCTTTTTTTTTTTTTCTTCTCGTCCCCCCCCCCCCCCCCCCCCGCCTCCCCCAGTTCCCAGTGCTTTCCCAGCCTCGGGCGCTCGGTGCGCCCTTTACTGTCCCTGTAGGACTTCCCTGGCAGACGTCGAGTCTCGCAGCTGGCAGGACTCTTGCCTCGTGCGTCCTTTCAGGGCCCAAGGAAATTGCTGGCGTTTGCCTCCTTTTAGGAGCGGGAGGAGATTGCACTCCGACTAGTGCTTCCCGGGGGTGCAGTTCGAGCGCTGTCCGTTCTCGTGCCGCCGCGTTTTGGGGGGCCCGGAAACAGCCACACTCACCCGGCTGTTCCTACTGGTGCCGCTGGAATAAAAGAAAACGAAGTCGACCTTGTTTAATCTATGCGTGTATGGATGGTGCTGTGACTATGGATTTTTTGTTGAGAAAAAGCTAACTCGGGACTAAATTATGAAGGATTCGTGTTGTATGTATAACATGAATCATGATACACTCACCTTTTTAGACGCTTTTATGGAGGTGTGTTGACATTAACGACATATTTAAAATATATATATTGATGAGATTTGACATGTGTACACCTGTGTAACCCTTACTACAAGCAAAATAATTAACGTATCTGCCATACCCAAAGTTTCTCTATGCCGCTTTCTACTTCCTCCCATGTTGTCTCCTCTGGATCTGCTGTCACGATAGATAAATTTGCATCTTCTAGAATGTTATGTAAATGGAATTAAACCATACACTATGTAGCATCTTGGTCCGGCTTATGTCATGCAACACAATTATTTTGAGATTCATCCACATCGTTGCACGTACTCACTTTTTACTGCATTCACTTTTTACTGCGGAGTATAATTGTAACACAATTGGTGTATCCATTCACCTTTGGTGGACATTTTGGTTGTTTCCAGTTTGGGACTTATAGGAATAAAGCTGTTGTAAACAGTGAAGTGTACCAAAAAGTCTCCCATACAAGCCTGTAAACATATACTTCCATTTCTATTGAATACTTTCCTCGGAATCGAATGGCTGCAGCATGTAGTAAATGGGTGTATAATTTAAGAAATTGCCAAGCTATTTCCCAATGTAGGTATACAGTTCAAATTTCCAGCAGCAGTTTTGAGACTTCCAGTTCCTCTCCATCCTCTTCCTATACCTAGTCTGGTTAGTCTTTCTCATATTAGGCACTCTGGTAGGTTGGTAATGGTGTCTCATGACTAATGATGTTGAGAATACTGTTATAGGCTCGTATTTTCTTTGGTGAAGTATCTGTTCAATCTTTCATCCATTTTTAATTGGTTTTTATTATTTTAATCATCTATATATTATGGGTCTTTTATCAGATAGATTATGATCTGCAAATATTTTCTCCCAGTGTATAGCTTGTCTTTAATTTTTAATAATCTTTTGAAGAGCAGAACCTTCTAATTTTAAGGAAGTCCAATTTTTAATTTCCTCTTTTATGGATACTTTCGGTGTGCACCAGGTCACACCCCCATGAAACTCGCCCTGCCTGCTAGCCCCACATCAGGCTCCACACTGAGGGGAGTCTGCTTGAGATTCTCTCTCCCCCTCTCTCTGCCCCCCCCCCACACTCATGCACATGCTCTCTCTCTCAAATCAATAAATAAAATATTACAGGAAACCTTTCTGGACTATGGTCCTGAGTGGTTGGAAAAACCAGAGAAAGAGAGCAAGAGAATGGGCTGTGTTCACTCATTCAACAAATATTCACTGGACACCCACCATGAGTCAGGTACCTAAACAGTACCTAAAATGGACAGAGCATCCATAAAAGTTCTGAAAAGTTGAAAAATATTGGAAGTTTCATTTCAGCAATGGATATAAGACAAATTAGTCATTCTGTATTTACTCACAGAAGCCCTTTCCTGGACCCCAGAATGAAGACACATGAAGCACGGAGCGATAGTCATTCCCAGTCCATGTTACATTAGTGAGAAATAAACCTTGGTTGCTGTAAACCACTGAGATTGAAAGAGCCCTTCAACTACCTCCATTCTGACCACAGTCCGTATTTTCTAAATGATTAAAATTTTCTTTCCAGTTTATCTCTTAACTCAGCTAAAGACTCAGCAGGTAATGCATCCCATGTTGGGAACCGAAAGTACCCCTCAAGCAATAGGGACTACCCTGATGCCAGCAACACCTAGCATGACTGACCTAGGGCCAACGATCAACCGGAACTTTATGGCCCACCTACACCTACCCACAGACCTTTGTTCCACATTCTCCCTATATAAACCTAGAAGTATTTTCAGCGGTTTGGATACACAGTCATTGGGACTTAGTCTGTCTTCCCAGTGTTGACTTCACTGAAATAAATTGTTTCACCACCATTTCTCTCTCTGCCTTTGGATTTTGTCAGTGGTATGTGACCAAATCTGGTCCCTTTGGGACTCCCGGAGCCAGGTGCTCTTGCACCTAGCGCCCCAGTAACAAGATTTTGTAGTCCTTTGTTATTGCAGCCTAACTGGGAAAAATTAATACAGCAGCCATGTTTTTCATCATGCAAAACAGAAAAACAGAAAAGCCTATCTCCATTAAGAGTTTATTTATTTACTTGCTTACTTATTTGAGAGACAGAGAGAGAACATGAGCAGGGGCGGGAGCAGGGGAAGAAGCGGACTGCCCTCTGAGCAGGGAGGGGAGCCAGGGAGCCAGACCCAGGGCTCCATCCCAGGACCCTGGGATCATGACCTCAACTGATCAGGCAGACACTTAACTGACTGAGCCACCCAGGCGCCCCTCCGGAAAGGTGAGCTAATAAAGTCCTTGTGAAACAGCAGTGACAACTTGAACACTAATGAAACAAAAACTAGCTCTAAGAGCCATTGAGGCATAAAACACAGTGGCTAGTCTGTAAGATAATAAGGGAGCCATGGTGCTTAAATGGCATCTATCATACACCTGAAAAATTATTTTCACATACACAAAGCAGACAGTGGTTCATGTAACGCTTTACATTTACAAAGCAGTTTTACAGTCACCCTCGTTTTACGGAGGAGGACACTGAGGCCCAAGAAGGCACCGTGACGTCAACTCCCAAGTTTCCTGACTGCGATGTCTCTTATTCGCCCAAAATCACTCTTGATCATCGATACCTGATAATTAACGCAAAATACTTTTTCATCGGGAAAAAACTGACGTGGACTGGTCTGGATAAGGCTGATACGTACAACCGTCCCACCCACACAGCACCCCAAAATGTAGCACCCTCTCACCTCCCGACCCTCCCACCACCGAAGAGTCCCGGCGGACAAAAGCTTACGTGAGCAGAGCGCCCCCTCACCCCACCCTTTTTGTCCTCCACC
>NW_025334846.1:0-32533 GCF_020171115.1 Neogale vison
ACGTGCCCGAGCGGGCGCCGGCACAGCCCCGGCTTTCCGGCCCGGCGCGGCCCCCAGGCCCTGTACTTTCGGTTCCGCCGACAGGTTGTCTGCTGCGACCCGGGGGCGCACTTCCGCTCGCCCTTTGACCCGCTGCCCTTCGCCAGTGCGTTCTGCGGTACGGGGTTTCGGGGCGCACCTGTAGGGCCCGTGGGGAGTGTGGTGTGCATTTGTTCTGCTAGAGTCTGAAAGGGCGCGGGGAAGCCACAGGGTATGCGCCTTCCGCTTGCGGCGCAGGAGCTGCCCTTGAGTTGCGCGGGCCCAGCCTCCACACGGAGAGCCCGGGGAAGGCTGAGGCTGCGCGCGGGCGCTCGGCCTCTCGGCGCCCTCGCGTCCCAAGTGAGCCCACGGGGCGCAGGGTGGGAGACGATCTGGGGGTCCTGACCCCGTCCCGCCCCTGCCGTGTGCCCTGTTTCCCGGCACGGTTTCGTCCTGACCCCGTCCCGCCCCTGCCGTGTGCCCTGTTTCCCGGCATGGTTTCGTCCTGACCTGGGAGCCCTGTAACACTGCCCGCCTTTCTTCCCCGTGCAGCACCCCCTAAGCATGCCCGCGGGAGTGTCCTGGGCCACCTACCTGAAAATGTTCGCCGCCAGCCTCCTGAGCATGTGCGCCGGCGCCGAAGTGGTGCACAGGTACTACCGGCCGGACCTGGTGAGTGCCGGAGGGTCCTGCTTCCTGGCCCCTGGACCGCTCCGTTCTCCTCCCAGCGGCGGAAGCGATCTTAAAACGGAATTAGAAGGACCATCTGCCCTGAGCGTAGAGCCTGATGGTGGCATTGCATTGCCTTTAGAGCAGCACCCGGCCTGTTCATTCACGGGTCTTACACAGCCAGTCACTTGGCTGCCACCGGCCTTGATCTCCTACCATTTACCCCTTGTTCCCACTGTTGCAGCCACCCTGTTTCCTTGCTGTGTCCCACATTCATCAGGCCGGTCCCCATCTCACTGCCATAACTTTTCTCATCTTGGAATGTTTTTCTCCCAGATCTTGGGTTGGGTTCCTACTTGAAAACGTCAGTCTGCTCAAATACCTCCTCCAGCAGTGAGAGCGCTTTGGACAGCTCCTAAAGGATTCCTCCTTCTGTTACTCTGTCCCAGTCCTTTGTTTGCCTAGAGGACTTGTCACAGTTTGCAAGTATTTTATTCCTTTTGTCTGTTTACATGTTCTTTGTTTCCTCCACCAGCATGTAATCCCCGTGAAGGGACTGGACCTTCCTGGTTCACCCTTGATCTTAGTAGCCTAGAAAAGAGCTTAGAATATAGTAAATGCTTGATAAATATTAGATGGATGAAGGACGAGGAAATACAGGCAGTTCAAGGAGGCAGAAATTTAAACGAACTTTTAGCATTTTAAGCATTCATTGAATTAGAACTGGGAATTAGAGGTGCTTTTGAGGAGTTACGGTCTTGCGGAGATGAAGGCAAGGAAGTGCAGTGGAAATCTTTACACGCACGTTGCTAGGTGCTCTGCTACAGGCGTTGAGTAGACTGGTTGGAGCACAGTGTGGGAACAGTCATCTCTGCCTGGACTCTGGAGGGGTGACACAGACAACCATCCATTGGTCTTTCTAATTTCAGCTGTCAGCTACAGTTTTGGGGGTGTTTATTCTTGTTTTCAGACAGGGCAACTGAGATTCAGAAGACAGGGTGATTTCCCAGGGTCACATAGCTTCCTGGGGATTTGAAGCCCAAGCTTTCTGTTCAGTGTTTCTTTTTAAATTATTATTATTTTTTGATCCTGTTAATGAGGTAGTACCGCACCTTTGTAAAACATTCAGATTGAATTCAGGCATGTAGAGTGGAATGTGAAAATCTAGGGCTTCCCACACCCAACTTTCTCTAGTCTGCTACCCTCAAGTAGCTACCATTTTTTGGTTGGTGTATACTTGCAGACTTTTACTATTGTTAAGATACACATGCTCCTGCGTGCACACAAACACACACACGCACTGTAGACAGGGTGTTTTCCCCCATGGAAATAGGAATTCATATACACATTTCTCTGTAACCTGTTTCTTTTGGTTAATATCTATATGAACAGACACATGTTTATATCAACAGCCTTTTTTCTTTCTGATCATTGAATAGCATTTTATAATATGGATGTTTCATATATTATTTAATCTCCTATGGACGTTTTGGTGGTATCTAGTTTTTGTACAAATAATGCTGAAGTAGCTCTTACCAGCAGGGACTGCTTCTCTTTTGAGTTATAGGGATATGTCAGGGTTACTTAGTGGAGACAAAAATGGGTAAGGACCTTCCACAAAAATGCAGTTGAGTTACTAGCTCCTGAGGAATAGACATCAAGCGGGCATTACAAAGGAAGGAATACCTGTGATTTGCCCCTGGGAAATTGACCTTTGATTCACCCATCTCATTATAAGAAGGAACACACGAGGTTGTTACCAGCAGCTTCTTTGACCTTGGGAAGAGGTTTGGTTTTGATTGGGCACAGATATCAGCAGTGGGGTACTTCTGTAGGGCCCTGAAGGCGGGCTGACTGGCTACATGTAGGATGCTGGATGCTTCACTAACATGTAAGGAATTTATGTTCTTTTGCTGTGTCTGTTGGTCTTGTTCTAGCAATGACTGTCACTATTGTAACAACTGCTGGCCTTTGTTGGCGTCTTTCAGTCATTACAGCTAGAAGGTCTGGGTGGAGTCCAGACTCAACCATGACAGCTGCCTAGAGTGAATGCTCAGTGCTGTCTTAAGGGAGCAGCGTTAAGGATGCCTTTTCTAGTTGACCAGCTAAGCTGCTCAGGATTAGAATGGAGGCAAGGACTCAAGGCAGATGTTCTGTCCTGGAATACAAAGTGTGCTTTTGCTTGCGCTTCCGTTTGCATCTCCATTTACTTTTTTTTCTTTTTTTAAAGACTTGATTTATTTATTTAACACAGAGAGAGATCACAAGGAGGCAGAGAGGCAGGCAAAGAGAGAGGGGGAAGCAGGCTTCTCCCTGAGCAGAAGGCCCGATGCGGTGCTCCATCCCAGGACCCTGAGATCATGACCTGAGCCAAAGGCAGAGGCTTAACCCACAGGCTTAACCCACAGGCACCCCACATCTCCATTTACTTTTGCATTACTTTTACTGGTCCTCTTTTCCTTAATTTATAATCTACTTAATATTGAAGGCCTACTCAAAAAATGCAGTCTCAGTGATGTAGCAAAGACGATAGGGTTTGAAGCCGATGGCCAAGAAAGAATTCCTGAGATGTCTTTGGTGCAAAAAGGTGGTTTTATTAAAGCAGGAAGACAGGATCCATGGGCAGGAGGAGCTGCACTGGGTCATGAGGAGTGGTCTGTTATGTACTTTCAAGTTGGGAGGTGGTTAGGGATACCGTAAACCTCTCAGGTATTTTGGAAACCAAGTTTCCAGGATCCTGAGGGGGCTAGGTATCGTCAGGGAAAGGTCATTTATTACTTAGTAAAAACTCGGTCAGGAGACTCCTTATTTATATATCAGTGGGTCATATGCTTGGGGGATGATTGCTAACATGTATCTTGGATAAAGAAAGTTTGAATTTTTATGCGTTAAAGTAGACTGACAGGATCTTGGGGTTGCCTTTTGCCCTTAGCAAAGTAGTAACTCAAAGCAGATGAATCCCTAGAGGAATGTCACACTGCCTGTTTCAAGGACTTGTCAGTGGGCCATAGGTAATAAGAAAATTTAATTTTTCTTTGGCCTTTGTTTACCACATAATTTTATTTTATTTTTAAGGTTTTATTTATTTATTTGTTAGAGAGAGAGAGACAGCACAAGCATGGGGAGTGGCAGGCAGAGGGAGAAGCACATCACTCAGGACTCCTTCCCAGGACCCTGGGATCATGAGCTGAGCTGAAAGCAGACACTTAACTTACTGAGCTGCCCAGGTGTCCCAGGACTCATTTTAAAGGGTTCATTTTTGGTTGTTTCCAGAAATACTCACATATACACAAATTGCTATTTAGTAGAACCTCTGCTGATATTGTTAACCTTTGAGTCAGTAAACTTATTAGTCTTTTAAAAATTGATTATATATTTAATGTATTTGGTAAATAAAAGTGCTGTTTTTCTGAAGTAGGAGAGCTAGGTTTTTGTCTCATGGAGTCGAAGAATGAATCTCACGGACAAAGAGTGAGTAAAGTGAGAGTTTGTATTAAGCAAGAGTACAGAAAAAACTCTCAGGAGTGAGAGAGGGGTCCCGATAAGGTTGGCACTGAGGGCTTTTAGGGTCGCTTTTTTTCTTGAAGGCTAAGCAGGGAGCTTAAATCTTTTTGCCTTCTCTACAGGCAGCGCTACTGATTAAGGACTAGTGATAGAATCTTTAATGGCTTACCTAAGGGTCTGTTTTTTTCTGTTGACCACAGGAGACTGTCATAAAACGACTTCCCACCTCGGGTGGTCTGGAGGTCCTTTATCTCTGGTTTCCTTACATCTCCACATTTTGGGGATTTTTGTGAGCCCGATCACATAGCCCCCTATTGATCTCTCCTTGTCTGGCCCTGCCTGTCCCTTACTCATGTCTTTTAATAAAAGTTGACTTGTCAGGGTACCTATGTGGCTCAGTTGGTTGAACTGCTTTCTGTGGCTCAGGTCACGATCCTAGGGTCCTGGGATCAAGCCCTGAATTGGGCTTCCTGCTCAGCGGGGAGGCTGATTCTCCCTTTCTCTTCCTCTGTGTGCTCCTGCTCTCTCTCACTCATTCTTCTCTCTCAAATAGATAAAAAAATCTTTAAAAAGAAAAATTGAATTGTCATTTTAGCTTTGTACTGTATTGGCAATTCAGATTTCTCCAAGTGTGTACCTCTGTGTGTGTAAGTGGGCAGTTGTATATACTTTATAGAAATTTGAATCATGCTGTTGTATTTTATGTTTTTATTAATTTTTAAAGTTTTTAATTTTAATTCCAGTTAGTAAACGTACAGGGTTATATTAGTTTCAGGTGTATACTGTAATTTATAGGGCTTTGTGACTTCATATAATTTCCTTTTGTGACCCTGGGGAGAAAAGCATCCCTTCTACATTAATTAGTTTACACAGTTTAATGAAGGTGAAGCAAGCTACATTCATTCTTATACTAAAGGGATGGGAATGTCCTAGTACTAGTTTTAAGGTAGGAAATTGTCAGATAGGGTACTCTGGCTTTTGCTCTAGTTCCCATCACCGATTTTTAAATTTTTTAAAAAAAATTATTATTATTATTATTATTATTTATTTGACAGACAGAGATCACAAGCAGACAGAGAGGCAGGCAGAGAGAGAGAGGGAAGCAGGCTCCCCACTGAGCAGAGAGCCCGATGTGGGGCTCGATCCCAGAACCCTGGGATCATGACCTGAGCCAAAGGCAGAGGCTTTAACCCACTGAGCCACCCAGGTGCCCCCCCATCACCGATTTTTTAAAAACGATTTTATTTGTCAGAGAGAGAGACAGACAGAGGGAGAGACAGACTCCCTGCTGAGCAAGGACCCGATAGGGTACTCGATCCCAGGACCCTGGAATCATGACCTGAGCTGAAGGCAGCCGCTTAACCAACTGAGCCCCTCAGGTGTCCGCCCATCACTGATTTTTTAGAAAGTCATTTCCACTTCAAAATGAGAATTGTGCTGTGAAGCACATCCCTTAGCTCCCTACCTCTCCTGTGACCCTGACCTCAACCCCACATTCTTTCCTAAACTATTTTATTTCCTTTTTTTTTTTTAAGATTTATTTATTTATTTATTTGACAGAGAGAAATCACAAGAAGATGGAGAGGCAGGCAGAGAGAGAGAGAGGGAAGCAGGCTCCCTGCTGAGCAGAGAGCCCGATGCAGGACTCGATCCCAGGACCCTGAGATCATGACCTGAGCCGAAGGCAGCGGCTTAACCCACTGAGCCACCCACGCGCCCCTAAACTATTTTATTTCTTTAGGATTAATTAGTTGTTAGATAAAAGAGTAAAATGAACTAGATCAAGGTGTTTGAACTTCAGGGATTGAAGTGCTATAGGAGATCACAAGTAGGCAGAGAGGCAGGCAGAGAGAGAGGAAGAACCTGGCTTCCTGTTGAGCAGAGAGCCTGATGCAGGACTCAGGCCCAGGACCCTGGGATCATGACCTGAGCCAAAGGCAGATGCTTAACCAGCTGAGCCACCTAGGCGCCCCTAATCTTGCAGTTTTATGTAAAATAATCTGAGCAAAGATTTTATTTCTCCAATTTTATGAGCTTATAAGGGTCCTGAGCACAGTCTGTTGATTTATTCATTCAGCACAGTCTTTTTGCCTGCCTTTTTTTAAAGATTTTATTTATTTATTTGACAGAGAGAGATCACAAAAGGGCAGAGAGGCAGGCAGAGAGAGAGAGGAAGAAGCAGGCTCCCTGCTCAGCAGGGACTCGATCCCAGGACCCTGAGATCATGACCTGAGCCGAAGGCAGCAGCTTAACCCACTGAGCCACCCAGGCGCCCCTTGCCTGCCTTTTATAATGAGGGGCATCCTATAGGGTTGTAAGAAATAAGGAGGAAATTACGGTGCGGCCCCTTTCCTCAGGACCTCACCGTGTAAGCTGATAGCTGGTAGAAATAGATATGCCTCTAGGGGTGCCTGGGTGGCTCAGTCATTAAGCATCTGCCTTTGGCTCAGATCAGGATCCCAGGATCCTGGGATCGAGCCCCATCGAGCTCCCTGCTCAGCGGGGAACCTGCTTCTTCCCTGCCTGCCATTCCTCTTGTTTGTGCTCTCTCTCTGACAAATAAATAAATAAAATCTTAAAAAAAAAAAAAAGTAGATATGTCTCTGAATCATGACAAACAGTTCCACTTGGATGTGCAGTGAGCATGTTGAAAACTGAGCTGCTGGTCTTTTTCTCCAACAGACCTGCTCATCTTGAAGCCTTGCCTGTCCCTGTGGATGGTGACTCCATCATTCTTGTTGTTCAGGCCAAAGCCCAGGAGTCCTCTTTAACACCTCTCTCCTACTACACATAATAGCAGATCCCACTGGCTTGATCTGAAAAGTACATCTGGAATCTCACTGCTTTTTACCACGTTCGCTGCTACTACCCAATTCAAGCCACGGTCAGCCACCTCTCACCTCAGTTTCTGTGATGGCTCCCTGATCTGTTTCTACCTTCCTGCCTTGCTCCCCTGCAGTCTTTTCTCAACAAAGCCACAGTCTTCTTCTTCTTCTTCTTCTCTTTTTTTAAAAATTTATTTGACAGACAGAGATCACAAGTAGGCAGAGAGGCAGGCAGAGAGAGAGAGAGGAAGAAGCAGGCTCCCTGCTGAGCAGAGAGCCCCATGCGGGGCGCGATCCCAGGACCCTGAGATCATGACCTGAGCTGAAGGCAGGCTTAGTCCACTGAGCCACCCAGGTACCCCCAGTGTCTTCTTTTTATGCTTGAGTCAGATCATGTCATTCTGCTCAGAACTCTCCAGGGACTGTGCATCTCTGCACCCGTTTTTCCTCTTTCGTCATCCCTTCCTGACCTCTCATTGAATACTTTATACCAGCGCTGCTGACCACCTTGGTTTCTCTGCACATAAGGGCACATTTCTGCCTGAAGTCCTCTGCATTTGTGGTTCCTTCTGCCTGAAACACTCCTAGATTAGCCGCATGGCTGGTTTTCTCATCCTCCTTGATGTAGATCTTTGTTAGAAGTCACCTTTTCAGACAATACGCACATGAGAAAATGCTCAGCATCATTACCCATCAGAGATATGCAAATCAAAACCACAATAAGATTCCACTGCATCACCACTGCGATGGCTATAATTAAAGAAAACCCAAACAGCTCATGACAGGTGTCAGTGAGGATGCAGAGAAATTGGAAACATCATATAGTGCTGCTAGGAATGGAAAATGGTACAGCTGCTTTGGGAAACAGTCTTGGCCGTTGTCAAACAGTTCAACATAGAGTCATAGGAATTAGTGATTCTACATCTTGGTTTATACCCAAAAGAAATGAAAACATAGGTCCACACCTTCTTGTACACAGGTTCATTTAAATGGAATCATATAACATGTGGTCTTTTGTGACTCGGTTTCTTTCCCTTTGCATGCTTTCAAGGTTTGCCCCATATTGTCAAATATATCTGTACTTCATTTCCTTTTAGGACAGAATAATCTTCCATCGTAAGAATAATAGCAGGACTGTATCCCATGTCCTCAGGATCATGACCTGAGCCGAAGGCAGATGTTTAACCCACAGAGCCACCCAGGTGCCCTAGACCCTTATTGTTTTTGAACAGTAACAAATTGATTTGAAATTGGTTCAAAACGAATTGATTCCTAATACTTGTTTTCTGTGCCGGGCACATGGTAGAGACTCAGTAAACAGTGCAGGAATGAATTTCAGATTGTGGAAAGCTTTATTAAGATTTGTGATCTGGGCGCCTGGGTGGCTCAGTGGGTTAAAGCCTCTGCTTTCAGCTCAGGTTGTGCAGTGGGTTAAAGCCTCTGCCTTCAGCTCAGGTTGTGATCCCAGGGTCCTGGGATCGAGCCCCACATCAGGCTCTCTGCTCAGCAGGGAGCCTGCTTCCTCCCCTCTCTCTGCCTGCCTCTCTGCCTACTTGTGATCTCTGTCTGTCAAATAAATAAAAAAAAATCTTTAGAAAAAAGAAGATTTGTGATCTGTCAGTTAATATTGATCTAAACGCTCCCTCTGTGAGTCCTGCAATACTGGAAACACAGCCTGGACAGTCGAGTCCTGTAAGTATCGGGTTAGAAACAGACTGACATGGGCCGCAGGCTCTCCTAATAAGGATTCATCATTGAGTGCACAAGGACTTTTGTGCCCTTTTTTTTTTTTTTCCTTTTTCCTTTCTTTCAGGTCACACTGAACTACAGTCTGAGGCAGCACTGGCATCTATCCTTTTTGTTTTCTTTTTTTTTTTGATAGACAATACCTGAAATTCCACCAAAGCCTGGAGAACTCAAAACGGAGCTTTTGGGACTGAAAAAGAGACAACACGAACCTCAAATTTCTCAGCAATAGAGACCTCAAAATACTTACTTAACTCTGCCAAGAACTCCATGAATAATATTATAAGTATTAAATATGTATTTTTAAAGCTTATTGAGTTAGCCGGGTTGTCTTTCAGCACCTAAAGCAATCTTCACGGCATGAGGAGGTGCCCAGGTGTTAACTGCTGCACTGAGGTTTAATTATGGATTGACCAGTGTTTCTTGGAAACTGCCAAAGTGTATATCATCAGCTTTTTTAATGTGGTGGAATAGATACTTAGCCTTGAATATCACGTGAGAAAGAATATTTACAGTGTTTCCTGCTCTTACAATTCTGGTTTATTTCTCTGAGGAAGCTTGACTGTCATGAAAAATGGGAATTATAAATTAACTATAATAAAAGTGTCATTGACAATTAAAGCTTATGGTGTGAAGTTAATATTTCTCTAAAATTGGACACTGCTATTTGTACCAAACTGAATTAAGTTGAAATATTTAAAGTTTGAAGTTCTTTTGGAACTGTGTACTTAACAAAATTATAGCAGATGTCACTTGGACTGTCATAAGTTCTTTATCCCCAAATTTAAGAAACCATGTTACCATGTAGTTATTCTTATAAAATATATTTAAAAATAGATGAAAAGCTTAAATGAGCTTCGCCATGGGGTGAATTGTGTCCTCTCCTCAAAGATGTTGAAGTCCTACCCCCTCCCCCGTACCTGTTTTGTGACCTTATTTGGAAATAGAGTCCTGCACATAAAATGAAGTTAAGATGGGGTCATTGGGCTGGGTCCCTAATCTAATCTAGTGTCTTTATAAGAGGAAAGTGCCATGTACAGAAAGACACAGAGGGAGAGCACCGTGTGACAACAGATCAAAGATTGGAGTCATGGAAGCCAGGAATGCCAGGGATGGAGAGCCGTCACCAGAAGTCAGAAAGGGGCAAGGAGGGGGTTCTAGCCAGAGTCTCAGAGGATGGTCCTGCTGACACCAGGATTTTAGATTTCTGCTCCAGAACTCTTGAGAGAATACATTTCTGTTGTTTGAAGCCATCTAATTTGTGATACTTTGTTATGGCAGCCCTCGGAAACTAAAACAAGTATTTCAAGTTTTTCTCTGAGTCTATAAATAAAGGACAAAAGCAATTTATAGAGCAATTGGCTTTCCATTTAGGGATATTTTTCCAAAAGAAGTTTTTTAGAATTCTGTGTTCTTAAAGGTAATATCTAGGCTTGCTTCTTAGCCAGTTAGCCAATTGCTACATCACATAAATCTTTGGGGTCATTGTTGAAATCTTAAAACCAGAAATGCAAACAAAATGTTTGTGTTAAATTTGCCGTAATAAATACCCTTTTTGGTTTAACAGTGTAAAGCAACTAAAGAAATGGTTTATTTCTAGTCTATATACAAGCTCTTTCTTTTTTGCAGCTGTGTTATTTGGTACCTTACCAAATTCTTCAACACAGGAGGAGGATCTGTCTTTCTGTCAATGATGGAGGAGCAGTGGCTCACTCCAGGGAGAGGGCTGAAGAACAAAGCTTTGAGTTGAGACTGGTTGTTTGCTGATATTTACTATGACCTTGTGATGAGACTTTTTCTGGAGCAAATTTCATAGCTGCCATTAATTGAATACTTTTTTCTTTTTCTATTTTTTTTTTAATTTAAAGATTTCTTCATTTTAGGGAGAGAGAGAGTGTGTGTGTGTGTGTGTGTGTGTGTGCAAGCGCAGGGTGGAGGGGCAGAGGGGGAGGGAGAGAGAGTGTTGCAAGAAGACTCCGTGTTAGGCACGTAGCCTGACACAGCGCTTGATCCCAGGACCTTGAGATCATAAGCTGAGTTGAAACCAAGAGTCAGTCACTTGACTGAGCCACTCAGGCACCCCTGAATACTTATTAGAATTTTATACTTTACCCTTGAAACAAATAATACATTATATGTTAATTAAAAAATGAAATTGAACGTATTTTTAAAATTCTATACTTTACAAATGGTGAATCTTGCCACAGCCAATTGCAAGAGTTTTATATCAGGCTGGAAAAAGTATCGTAGCCAATGAGGTTTATCTGAGGCGCGATTATTGCTAATTGAAAAGTTTAACTTTGTTTTTTTGGTTGAAGGAATTAAAAAATGGTTTCCAAAGCTCAGTAATTCTAACTTTGGGGCCTAACTCCCTCAAATAATGTGAATTCCCAAAGGTTTTAGGAAGGATACCTGATTTTAGTATAAATCAATAAAATCATTTTTTAACTCTCAACTAGTTTCATCAGTTGAATTTACTAGGTGCAGTTTTTTTTTTCCTCTGCCAATGAGCATTTTCAAATTCTATTTCTCCATTAATTTTAGTATATGAACACAAAACTGGTAACTTTGATAATGCATTTTGTAGTTATCAGTGAGGAGAGACCCGTCATCACTTTCCAGAATAAAGAGCTAAGGGTGTTGCTCACCTTTTGGAAGAAGAAAGGATCGACCCCTTGGGGCCAGTTTGTGCACAGGGAAGGTCCCCACCCATGCCCTGGGTGGACCATATGGTCCAATGCAGTGAACCATACTTTAAAGTCACTCACTCCCCCTCCCTGTCCCATACCTTTCATTGACAGGTACAGAGTGATTGGTCTGGCTATTGAGAGAAAAAGTCATGATTTGAATCCACTTCTACAAGACAATGGCTTTATGAAGGGGGAAAACTGATTTTCTAGCTATTAAAATAAAAATATACTGAAAGTAGAAGTGCCATCATTTTCAATACATGCTGATTCTGATGATTCTAAGTGACTTTCACCAAGGTATCCTTTTCTGAAGTTGACCCCTATTGTGAAAAATATGCATTGTGGTGGCCCTGGAAATGCATTAGTAGATTCTCTGAGGAAAGGCACTGGATGCTTCTCACTAAGCAGCCTTCAGTTGTCTTGGCTTCTGCAGGGACTTTAACAGCTAAAGGGTGACCTTGCTCAGAGCCACGCCTCCTGCCATTCAGCACAACTCTCAAGGGGCCTGTTAGCTCCCTTCCCTCTGAGCGGACTGGGGCGCTTTGGCCCTGCATTGCTTCTCACCCTCTGCTCCATCCCATTTCCTTTCCTTCCACAGGTGCTGATTTAGGGGCATTCCATAATAAATAGCCTGTATACTAAACTCCATTTCAGTGCAGCTTGGAGAACCAAATCTGTGCCTTACACAAACCAAAAATTAAACGTAGTACTAGGTGTTCCTTAATAGAGCTGTGGGAAAAAACCACCCAAGATAGACCAGTTGCAAGGTGTTTGGTCATTAAATTAGGTCAAACAGTGGTTTTGCAAGGTGTATATGACGTATCTGCTGTTTTTACCCAAAACTATGGGAATAGGATGCTTTCCAAGCTTCCTGCTGGAAATAGTGTACACTCAGAATGAGGAGCAAGTTCCAGATACTATTAACTTAATGCAATCCGATGGCTTTTCTATGTCTTTATTAAAAATTAAAAATGATGATGACCAAAAAATTGGAAACAAATATTATGATTGATGGCTAATATAGTATCATGAAAGGAAGCTGTACCTTTACAGCATGTTTCCCTATAACTGAGCTCCCATTTTATTTCTTATAAAGGAAAGGAAACAGATTTTTAAAAATCAAGTAAATTAGCTTTCAAAGTGATCATTGCAAACTAAGCCTAGAAAAATAGCTTGGGTGGGATAGGACACATAAGACAGACAAATACGAAAAGCCCAGAAAAGGGTCCTAAATTAATAGGAAAATCTAGTCCCTTACAAAACTTTATAGTACATAAAGTTGATTTCCATGATCTCTGAATATACAACTCAGGTTTTCTCATCCTAGCCAGTTAAAAAATAGACTGCCATTTCAGATGACTATCAATTAATGAAACTAGAGAAAACTATTTCTCCCATAAAAACTACAGTTCAGAAGGAATTAAATGATTGCTTGATGAGTATCATCACTCAGTATCTACAATTTACCTGTTATAGAATAATGGGTGTTTTGAAAAACACCCTTATTTTGGAATAGCTCTAGATTTACAGGAAAACTGCAAAGATAGCAAAGAGCCCCATGTCCCCTTCCTGTTTTCATGAATGCTGGTCCATAGGTCAAAACCAAAGAACTATGAACTCCAGACTAAATTTTACCAGTTTAATCCAGGCAATGAGTACACTTAGTTGCCACGTCTTCAGTCTCTTTCTGTCCTTGGTTTTGACCTTGAAACTTTTAAAGAATACTGTTCACATACTGTGTCTGATGGTCAAGACTGCAGAACCTTTCTTACCACATCCTGTCAAGGATACACATCACTGGGGATATGAACCCTGACCACCAGGTTAAGGTAGTGTCTGCCAGGTTTCTCTGCTACAAAGTTACTATTTTCCCCTTTCCATACTCCAGAGGACAGCCACTAACTAAGTCTAGTTCAACTTTCAAAAAGGAAAGAATTAAGCCCCACCTCCTAGAAGGGGGAGTGTATCTGCATATATTATTTGGAATTCTTCTGTAAGGAACACGGTCTTTTCTCTACATAGGTGACTTTTTAAAAATACTGATCTAAAAAAGACTTTTCTGTAATCTAGATGAATTATTTTGTAAGGGAGAAAAACCCCCAAAACACAGGATTAAAAAGAAAAAAACAAGAGCGAAGTATGTACAATCATTATGAAGACAAGCAAGACATGGAATATTAGGGATCTTTTTTATTTTTATACACATGACAAGATTTTACACCAAGAATAGTCAGTTAAATAGTACAAATTTACATTCATGAGGAATGTTAAAAAAAATTCAACTAAAAAACCCCACTTCTGTCTGTGACCCACAAACCCAACATTTTACAGTGCAGGGGTGAAGGGGCTGGGGGGAGCATCCAAAACAAGTCTCTCCCAAAAGAAATGACTTAAATTTCACATTCCCTCTCCACACAGGATCCAAATGGTGAGAGTATAATTTATAATTCATCTTTTTCAGCTGTAGATTTCTGTGAAAAGAGAAAAATCAGAAGACATGAAAAACGAGCAGAAAAAATGTTAGTTCACAGAAGGTTCACGTGTAGAAAAAAACAACTCTAATGGGCCCCACAAAGTTCCATTATTTCAGAGGTAGGCTAGAACCTCACCTATAAATCTGAAAAATAATCTAGAACTCAACAGTAGGATCTATGGCCTCTGGACACAAATAATCAAGAATTTAAAATGGGCCTATTGCTGCGATATAGTAAGGAAGAAGCAGGTGGCAAAGACTATAGAAGCCTTATGGGCTTAAAAAAATCTGTTTAACAAGAATGGACGGCTAAAACAAAGAAACCAAAGGAATGGGACGATGAAAGCATATACTTCATTTAGAGGGGAAAAAAAAGGACTGGCTCCAGCTTTTGAATTTGGTATTAGAAGCCTGTTTTTTTGGCGGATTTCCTGATATCTGACTTCTGGAAGCTACATAGGCCTAATACCAGAACTAAAAAGAAGTTTGCCTAATTTTCCAAGAACTAAAATGCGAGCCCCATTCTTGACTTGCTATACCTTTACTGTTTCTTCTTCTTCGTCTGTTCCTGCATCCATTTCTTCTTCCTCATCTTGCTCTGTGTCTTCTGTGGTGTCCTCTGTTGTTTCTTCAGGTTCTTCTTCCGGTTCTTCTTCCACCTAAGGACAACATGTATGAGCTCATTCATGGATCCAGTATTTTGGGTCTATTTTCACTTTATTCATTTAAATGTGTAATATTATAATTAACTTCACTCCTGTTCTATCCACAACTGTAGAGTGAATATGCTAATTAGCTAAGTCACACTAATAAAGGGAGACAGATTTAAAAAAAAAAAGTCTATGAAAGGGGAATTTCTTATTAATTCTAGCAGTGTGTGACACTGGAGGATTCGAACATTCCATAAATTATTTCAAACCTTTGCATCAGGGTCAATGTTTAAACTCAGGCGAAGCATTCTTTCTATTCGATCTCCATAGGCTTTAGTGTCTGGTAATAGATATCCCGACCGCAGTGTTGCCGTTTCAAACAAAACTACAGCAAGATCTGAAACAGTTTTGTCATCTTCATCTTCCTAAGATGGAAGAAGGGACATCACATTAATATTAAAAGGTACAAAGTAGTCCAATTAAAAGATAAAGGAGTAAGGCTGCAGTATCCCTCACCTTAACCCGTCGAAGCATGTCTTTGATCAGGGGATGTCTGGGATTAATTTCAAATGTTTTCTTCTGGCTGGCATAGTAACTGGTAAGGGATAAAAATGACCATTATGAAATATCAAATTTCACATGAGGAATTTAAGAAGCAGGGTGGGGGACTGTGGGGGGTAGGGAAGGAAAAAATGAAACAAGATGGGATTGGGAGGGAGACAAACCATAAAAGACTCTTAATCTCACAGAACAAACTGAGGGTTGCTGGGGGCTGAGGGGTAGGGAGAGGGGGTGGGGTTATGGACACTGGGGAGGGTGAGTGCTGTGAAATGTGTAAGACTGATGGTTCACAGACCTGTACCCTGAAGCAAATAATACATTATATGTTAAGAAAAATAATTTTTAAAAAAGAAACATCAAATTTCAGAATCCATACATTTTCCATGTTCTATACATTTTTATAATTACAGAGAACTCCTGGGAAAAAAATCAACACTATTTATATCACTACACCATGCTTTGCCTTTTTAAATAGGGATGGGCAGGGTGTGACAGAAGAGTGCCGTAAAGAGAATTATTCACTAATGCATCTCAAGTGCCTACAGCTTTGCTGAATGGATGAATGGATTTAGTGTAGTCTCATCGACTCTTAATTTATTCTCACTTAACTGCAGCTCGGTGTTCCACAGAGTTCGGAAACAACCAGGCAGCTTCTGCCTGCTGGTCTGTTACTACCTTCTCCATGATGCCTTCACCAATATGGTTCCAGGATAAACTCTTCTATTGGAGCTCAGCTCTCAATGCATTCTAGTCTACCTTCCATCATGTTTGTCAGTTGTGACTGTCCTCCCTCCTACAGCTGAGGAGAGGGAGGAGCTACATCTATCCCTATCTTGGTATACCTGGTACAGATGCAGAGTTTAGAAGATTATGACTTGATCCATTATCCTACTGTCAGAAAGACAGCAGTGACGTCTACTTAGACCACCAAGGTAAAGATACAGTAGGTAAGTGTTTGTTGGATGGAAGGTAACTTCCCATTAATAAATGACTGAATTAGATAGACATTTATATAATAGCTACTATACTGCTGCAATGGGATTAAGTAGAAACCTGTTTCCCAAATGAATTTAATTTTTTTAATTATTATTTCTTTTACAGATTTTAATTTGACAGGGATCACAAGTAGGCAGAGAGGCAGGCAGAGGGTGGTGGGGGGGAGGGGAGAAGGCTCCCTGCTGAGCAGAGAGCCCAATGTAGGGCTCCATCCTAGGACCCTGAGATGACCTGAGCCAAAGGCAGAGGCTTAACCTACTGAGCCATCCAGGCGCCCCCTGAATTTTATAATCTATAAAATCTTGAGGGGGGCAAGATATGTAAGCAAGATGCCATTTTAGCATTTTACAGTGGAAACCTTATACTTGTGGAGTCTCACTAAATATGGAATGCACCTTATATAAAAAAATACAGATAAAGTTTTGGAATCGTGACAATGGAGACTACACTTGTGAGAAGAATCCTAAGCTATGCCTTGGGGAAATGTAGGATGATCAGAGAGCAAATTAAAAAAAAACATTCCAGGTGGGAGAAGGGAAAATGAAAGCAGGGAAGAAGTCATTTTCAAGACTATTGCTGTGACTTTAAAATATAAATTTGGCATATATATTTCTTGAAAATAAAGGATACTGAAGACCCAGTGTAACTCTAGTACTTAGCCCTTTAGTTCATAAACTTGTTCTCAGGGGCCCTTTACCCTTTATTTTGTGGGGCATTTTGGAGGGAAGGGGAGATGGCAGTTAAAAAAAAAGGACTGAATTCATTAATCTAATGTCATTGTCATTAACCTCCTCTGTAACTATTAGTATCTAAAAATGTCCCAGAAGCCCAGATACCAGGCCAAGTATATAATCAAGAGCAAAAATAAAAAAACTATGTATGTCACAGATTAAGAAAATTTCCTTTTGTGTATAAAAATACCATAAATTAAATCATGAGCCCAACACCTCTCCTCTATCAGTCTAATGTCAGAGCAGAGGAATCCGAAAACTTGTAAACTTGTGTCATCTAATACAAAGCAGGAGTGGTGGACGCTTACTGCCGTCAGCTCTTTGTACAGAAGCTGACATCATCTGCTAAAGGCAGGCAGGACAAGAACTAACCCCTTGCCAGGGACCTTCCCAAGGAGGCTTACTTGGTAGAGATGTCTTTGCCCGTCTGGTATGCCTGAGCTTTCATGATTCTCTCCATGTTGCCAGACCACCCGTACTGGCTGGCGACGAGAGCACATGGAGACTCTGTCAGACGCTGAGATACCACAGCCTTTTCAATCTTAGGATAAGAAACCAAAAGTGAGATACATGTAAGTACAAACAGTTAAGGTCATTCAGTACCTAAGGATTCAGCACGTAAGATCACAAACTGATGCAAGTCCTAAAAATATCTCTTATTCAGATTTTCAAAAGATTCTTATCTTTAATAATCTGTAATTTTCAAAAAATAAACCTTTGAAGTACATGAAACAAATTTAAACAGCAAAAATTTAAGTCATTTGAAAAAAACAGTATTAAACTACAGAAAAATTTCAGTAACAAAGAAAACTGAATAGTACCCACATACAGAAAAACCACTGTTTTCCTTTTAATTCTTTGTAGTTTATAACACTTTTCATATCTAATTAAATAATTAACACATTTTTAAGAAGATTTTATTTGACAGCGGGAGAGCAAAGGGAATAGCAGAGGAGAGAAGCAGACTCTCTACTGAGCAGGGAGCCCAATGTGGGGCTTGATCCCAGGCGCCTAGAAACATGACCTGAGCCCAAGGCAGACACTTAACTGACTGAACCACCCAAATGCCCCCATTTTTTTTTTTTTCTTTCTTTCTTTTAAAGTAGGAGTGCCTGGGTGTCTCAGTTAAGAGTCTGACTTTTGATTTTGGCTCAGGTCATGATCTCAGGGTTCTAAGACTGAGTTTTCCCTGCTCTTCTACTTTTTTTTAAAATAAAGATTTTATTTATTTATTTGACAGACAGAGAGAGATCTCACATGTGGGCAGAACAGCAGGCAGAGAAAGGGAAGCAAGCCCCTGCTGAGCAGAGAGCCCGATGCAGGGCTCATTCCCAGGATCCTGAGATCATGACCTGAGCCGATGGCAGAGGCTTAACCCACTGAGCTACTCAGGTGCCCTCCTCTACCTGCCTGTATACTCTCTTAAAACAAATGAACCAAAACAACAACAACAACAACAAAAAAACCCCCAAAAAACCCCCACCCCAAACCCCCAAAAAACAAAAAACCGGCTCCACACCCAACAAGGGGCCCAAACTCATGACCTGGAGATGGAGAGTCACATACTATACCAACGGAGTCAGCCAGCTCCCTGTAGTTCATACATTTTAAGCTCGGAGCACCTGGGTGGCTCAGTTGTTAAGCATCTGTCTGCCTTCAGCTCAGGTCATGATCTCCCGGTCCTGGGATGGAGCATTACGTTGGGCTCCCTGCTTGGTGGGGAGCCTGCTTCTCCCTCTCTCACTCCCCATGCTTATGTTCCCTCTCTTGCTGTCTCTCCCTCTGTCCACTAAATGAATAAATAAAATCTTTTTAAAAAAATTTTTTAAAGCTCAGCCTCACCAAAATTTAACAGTATTAAACACTGTTCTGTACAACTTTTAATGGTTACAAGGTAACCAGATGTAAAGTTTAATTTGTTGACAAAACAACTTTTTAAAAAAGAAAATGCAGACGCTAAAATTTCACAAGTTCTAATTTCCTGAAGAATACCTTGTCCTTGAGAGCTTTATCTTTCATCCAATTGAGCAGAGGCTCAAATTCTTTCTCAACTGCTTCACGACTCTCCTTCGTTTTCTCACTTTCATCAAATTTCACGCCTTCTTTGGCAACATTCTGGAACCTTTTGCCATCAAACTCAGGAAGAGCCTGAATGCAGTATTCATCCACAGGTTCTGTGAGGTAAATCACTTCATAGCCCTTTTTCAGAAGTCGCTCCACAAAAGGAGAAGATTCAGCCTATAAAATGAAGAGAAGTGATGAAGTTTCCAAGATTTAGCCTTGGCATACGTGTTCACCTTAGTATCTACATTTATATACACGAACAATCCCATTTTACAAGTGGAGAAATAAGAAGTGCAGAGAATATAATGACTTTTCTGTCAGTGACTGACCAGGCCTCATGATGACTCTAGTTCACCATGACATTTTTTTTTTTCCTTTCTCAAGAGTCGGCTGCGTATCAGGATGCCTGACAGGAGCTCATCTCACCTCTTTTCTGCTAGACCCAGCCATGAAGTAGATTTTGTCTTGTTTCTCCTTCATTCTTTCCACATACTGGTCTAGACTGGTAATGTCACTTGGATGATGAGAAGACTGGAATCTAAGAAGTTTAGCAAGACGTGTTCGATTTGAGTGGTCTTCAATCACACCAAGCTTGATGTTGGTACCAAATTCTTTCCAAAAAGTATCATTGTACTTCTCATCAGCAATCTTCTTGATCATGTCCAAAGTTTTACGGACAAGCTTCTTTCTAATCACCTACATGAAATTAAAGAATAACTTATTAAAGAACGTCACCTCAAACTTTGAGACCCTACCATATTTAAGCAGAGGAATATTGGTGAAAGATATAAAGACCAGGCACCGTCACTGCCACTTATCAAGCGGCAGGGAATGGTGAGCAAGCCTGTGTCACACTGAGCAGAAACGAAGTTGTCAGTGGAAACAGTCACAAGATCACTTTGACATTTATGTTCTATCTTTAGACCAGATAGTGGGCTTACATAGGTGTTTACTACGTAATTCTTTCAACTTTTCTATCGGTTTGAAACTCTCATTAACTAGTAGCGAGAAAACAATCAGATTCTTAGGATTTAATAATTCCAGAGTAAAATTAAGTTCTTCCGCTAGAGAGCCAGGGACTAGTCTCCATATCTGGTGACTCCACTAACAGAGCCTGTCCTCTGAAGCCCAAAGAGAAATGCAGCTAGTCTCTTCCCAGAGACACTCACCTTAAGCAGTTTATGCTGCTGAAGAGTTTCCCGGGAAACATTCAAGGGTAGGTCATCTGAGTCCACCTTTAGACGGCAAAAGAAAAATTCAGTGAGCAATACAAACTGGGAAAAAACCAAACCAACAAACCAAATACTTCCACCCCTCGTTTTTAAGGACCCCCACCTCATTATCTTTAGATACTTACAACACCCTTGACGAAATTAAGGTACTTGGGCATCATATCATGGAAGTCATCTGTGATGAATACTCGGCGCACATAGAGCTAAGCAGGGGGAAAAAAAGTTACTTTCTGGAAATTAAACTTTCAAATTCTAAATTCAGTTTTTACATTTAAAAAACTCACCTTAATGTAATCACTCTTTTTAGATCCATATTCGTCAAACAGACCACGTGGAGCAGATGTAGGTACGAATAAAATGGATTTGAAGGTAACTTCCCCTTCAGCAGTAAAGTGGATATAAGCCATGGGGTCATCACTTTCCTATGGAAAGATGGCATTTAGTCAGGCATTTAGTCATTCCAAAGGCACCAGAAAAAGGCAGTGCAAAGGCTAAGTGATTCATCATGTGGTACAACCTCAGCTAAGCCTTTATCTAGCAAAAAAAGTTCTCTCACCAACAAAAGGAGGGGATGGAGGAAAGAAGAACAGTTAAGACTGCTATTCTAACTGGCTAGACATGGTGGTTTTGCTGATGATCACTGATCATCATCAATAAACAGCATCACTGGATCTCCTAAACTCAAGGAAGAATGGATGAGTCTAGGTTCCACATTTGTCAAAGAACAGGGGAGAAAAATCATCTAGTCTTATCGACAGTATACAATGCTGCATGAGTGTACTGTTCAACCATGAAAAGTTCTCAGGAACAGTTTTCTTCCGTTGGGATATGGACTATAGCAGTGGCTACAATGAGGTATGTAAATAAATAAAAAAAATAAATCCCCTAGATTTGCATTATCCATTACCGTACCCATTTGTGGGCACTAAGCACTTGAAATGCGGCTAATCCAAATTGGGATACGTATGGGTTAAATGTAAATACAGATAATCAGACTTTGAAGATACGGTACAAAAAACAAAAACCAAAACCCAAAAAACACCAAACGTGTCATTAATTGAATAATGATTACATGTTAAAATAAAAATATTTTGGGTATGTTGGATTAAATAAAATATAAAATTTATATAAAATATAAAACATTAAAATTAACCACACCCATTTCAACTTTTAAAGATTGTATTTATTTGAGAGAGAGTGCGTGTGCGTGCAAGCGAGCACGAGTGGGGGTTAAAGAGAGGAGGGAAGCGGACTCCCCGCCGAGTAGGGAGCCCAACATGGGCTAGGTCTAGAGATCATGACCTGAGCTGAAGGCAGACACTTAACTGAGGCACCCAGGCGCCCTGTTTCAACTTTTAAAAATGTGCCTATGTAGCTCACATTACGTTTCTAATACAGCTATCCCAGAAGAAAGTATGTTATATTTGTATACACTTAAGACTCTTCATGCGAATAAAAGTGGAGGCAGAACCAAGAGGACAGTTTTAAGAAATAAAACTTAAGGAATGGCTGGATGTTAACGTAAGGAAAACAAAGAAGGTTAAGAAACAAATCAAAAGAATAAGATTAAAGAACAAACACAACCACAGCAAGTCAAGTTTTATCTAGCCATGCTAAATGTTTTGTACAAAATGCTGTGTGAGGAAATATTAACTTGAAACAATCTTAATCAATGCTAGTTTTGGATTCTACAGTTAAAAAGGATCAGTAAAAGAAAATAGGTAAGGAAGCAAAGATCTAGTAATTATTCCTAAGCATACAATCTCACAATAAATGTTTGAGGTTTTATGTAGGCTTTTTATTTCTTTATTTTTTTTCCTTTTTTAAAAGATTTTATTTATTTATTTGACAGACAGAGATCACAAGTAGGCAGAGAGGCAGGCAGAGAGAGAGGAGGAAGCAGGCTCCCTGCGGAGCAGAGAGCCGCAGAATCAGAGGTACAGGGAACTGCTGGTTGCCAGAGAGGAGGGTAGGGGATGGACAAAACAGGTGAAAGGGAGTAGAAGATACAAGCTTCCAGTTATGTAATCAGTAAGTCATGGGAATAAACAGTACAGCATAGGGAATAGTCAATGATACTGTAACAGTGCTGCATGGTGACAGATGGTAGCACATTTGTGGGGAGCACAGCCGAGTACACAGATACTGAATCACTGGTGTACACCTGAAACTAATGGAACATTGTATGTGGGCTATCAAAAAAATTAAAAAAATAAAAGGTATTCATCCTTGAGTGGAAGAAAGCCAATAATGTTAAAAGCCATTCAATATAAGATACATTTTATGGAACTCATCCACCTACCTATGTAGGTAGTTAAATCTTTTTGGTAACACAGACCCCTTGGCCATCTGGTGAAGCCTATGCCTCCTCAGAGTAAATTCTTAAAATGCATACGTAATATAAAACACACAAGATTAAAAAGGAAACCAACTGTGTTAAAACAGTTATAAAACAATCAAAAAACGCTTTTGATTTAGTAATGTTCATCACATTATTCTAAAATAATAGTTACCTTTGAAAATGATTTGTAGAAAGCTTTGTATTCATCATCTTCTACTTCTTTTGATGGTCTCTGCCATATTGGTTTGATGTCGTTCATAAGTTCCCAATCCCAGACGGTTTTTTCTACCTGAAGTCAGAGTACATGGTCAGTCAGCCCCAGTGATACCGGCAGGAGCCATAACCTTAGGACAGTTCAGATGAATGTGGGAAGCACCGACAGGCACTGCTAAACTTTGCTAAACTACTGTGGTTCCTGCCAATGTGATAAAAAAATTTAAAAATAATTCTCTCAACATTTAAGACTGATCTATAATGCAAAGAAGGCAACCCGTTACCATTATAACTGACAGAAAGCCAACTAAAGGTTTTTCCATTATTTAAGTAGCTACAATGTTACTTCTTGAAAATATCTGTTTTGAGATTAGAAGGATATATACACATTAATTATTCCTACTTCAGGACTTAACAGCGATCTAACATCTTACAATAAATATTCCTCAAACCTACCACTACTTCCACCTGCTCTGCCACCTGAAGATGTCAGAGAGCTAATATTATGGTTAATATCTGTACGACAAAAGATGTAGAAAAATTTTTAAGATCTTAAAACTTGGAATACGATAAGCTAGTCCTGGGCAATATATAGAACTCAGAAAACTGCCTAAAAACGATCTGTGTTTGCTACTTAAAACCTCCCACAGGCAGAAAACATACACACTAGCAAATAAACTTAGTTCTTATTTTTAAGTTGGGCCTATAGACTTAACATCTGGAGAAAAAAAGTCCTTAAAGAATTAAAACAACTCCGATCAGTCTGTGCATACTTGAGGTTCTGTGTTTTCTCAAACACGTCCCGAACAACACTTTTGTGTAGAGATGAACCAGACTTACTTTTTTGGTTTTTGGTTTTTTTTCCTCTTCTTCTTCTTCCACTGCAGCTTCATCATCAGAATCTTCTTTTTCTTCTTTTGCTGCTTCTTCTTCCTCCATGGGCTCCTCTACAGTTTCAGTCTGTAGAAGTAGAATTAGTTAAATTCTTTCATTTCGTAACGCTGTCTAGCGAGTATGAAATGCAATTACAGCTCAAAAAAATAGGTCTTCAATATGAAAATCCTGAGTATCCTGCACTGGAAGAAACACACTGAGCCCTTGTTTTTTTTTAAGTGTTATTCAAATATATGCCCACATAATACACATAAATTTTGTCAGTGTAGATTTACCTTGCTGCTCCACACATAAATCGGGAAGTTTATAAACTGTGAGTATTTCTTGACGAGATTTTTAATTGTGTCCAATTCAAGGTAATCAGATGCTTCTTCTTTCAAAACTAGTCTGAAAGGAAAATAGGACATTTATAGAAAGACATCCTTGGTTTAAAAGATTTGATAATAAATTCATTCAAAATACCTTCCTGACAAAGCTAATGGCCAGCAGTTTGGTATAATCCGGGATGGCCCGTTTTTCATGTTAAAAACTCTTATAACCAATGACAGTTTGTGAGCTAAACATACCAAACAGGAGTACAGTAGTGGGAAGAATCTTCCTTGTGTCCCTCAAGTGAAAAATATCCTTAGTTCCAAGTAAACAGTGCAAATGTTCCAATCTTCTGAATATGCTGGGTTTTTTGTTTAGGTTTTGTGTGTGTGTTTAGTTTTTTCATTTAAAGAACCGAAATGTTAAATTAGCTCAAGGTAAGAAGGTACTGGGGTGCCTGAGTGGCTCAGTGGGTTAAAGCCTCTGCCTTCAGCTCAGGTCATGATCCCGGGATTCTGGGATCGAGCCCTGCATCCGGCTCTCTGCTCAGCAGGGTGCCTGTTTCTTCCTCTCTCTGCCTGCTTGTGATCTCTAATAAATAAATTAAAAAAAAAAAAAAAGGTAAGAAAGCACTGAAACATTCTGGAGAAAAATGGAATGACATGCACTCTGATAATTACTTTAGAAATCTAACAATTATCATAGATAATCAGGCACACCTGGCTGGCTCAGTTGGAAGACTGAGATTCTTGATCTCAGGGTTGTGAGTTTGAGTCCCATGTTGGGTGTGCAGATTACTTAAAAATAAAACCTTAAAAAAAAAAATTCTCTCCTATAGAGAGTGAACACTTAAAAACATGTTCCTTAAAAAAGCTAGGAAATTAATCTTATTATTTATATCTCCACTGTCCAAAACAGTACTTAGATTTCATTTTTAATAAAATTTAAAGTTAGTTCTTTAATTGCACTGCCATATTCTAGGTATTCAGTAGACAAATGTGGCTAGTAGCTGCCATACCAGACGGTGCAGAGGTAGAATACTTCTAAGAGCTCTACTGGACAGCACTGGCTTAGATAATTCTAATACTGAAAATTGCAGCATTGTTTGTTCTTCCTTACTGTCCCTTCTGAAAATCCCTCCTCCACTCACCACTAATAACACATCTTTAACATACCCTCAAACACAGTGTGGAGCACACGTTTTGGTGTTTGTGCTCCCAATAAATAAATATGGCCCATGTTGTATCATGGGTCCCTTCTGGATTCAAAAAGCTTACAGTTTAGTGCCATTAACAAGAGGCAGATCGTTCATGATGACGCAGCCTAATGAAGTGGCTGAGCCTCTGGTTTCAGAACCTGTTTCATAGTGGTGTGGGGCTGGAGGAAAGTTCAGTTGTGGATCCAAGTTCAAGATGATGGTTACATCTTAGAGGTATTGAAAAGGCCACTGGATATATGAATGAAGAACCCAGTAGGGAGATCTAGATCTAGGTCTCTAATCTAAGATTGGCAAACTATGGCTGGCACCCGTAAGAAATTTCACCAGGACACAACCTCATCATGTATTGTCTATGGTCACTTTCGAGCAAGAACATCAGAGTTGTGACATATGACAGATCTGTCCAAATGCTTAAAATATTTACTAGCTGACCCTTGGGAAAAAGTCAGCTGACTCCTGATCCAGACTAAGAATAGAGATTTGAGAACCCTGAGCAAGAACTGGAAGCCAAATCCATCACGGTAAGAAGACTGCACAAGGAACACAAAAATAATGAGGAAGGACTGACAGTTACCTTTGAAAGAGAGATATTGTCAACAGTTAAACAACAGGCAAAGGAAACAAAAAGATATTCAGAGTCATGGAAACTAGGTACTAAGCGGATAGTGTTATATAGACAGCAAATTATGTAGGAAACAGAAGAGGAAAACTCAGGAAAAAAGAAAATTTCAATTTAAATTTTACTAAAATATGACTAAAAATCGACTGGATTTAGCAACAAGATTACTGGTGACTTATTTCAATGGAAAGGTGGAAGATAACATCAGTGGGGGCGTGGCACCGCCTCTCTTCCATCCCCACGGACACCTGAACATGTTTACATTTTGATGGGAAAGCAGGAGTGTGTGGAAAAGAGTAACTTAAAAAGATGGGGTTGGAATTAATTTATGCTTAGCCTCTGAGGAGGTAGGAGGCAGGCAGCAGATCAGTAGTAGTGACCAGCTTCAGCGAAAAATGTGGAATACCTCCCTCACAGTAGGAAGGACAGAAGCAAATGTACTAGTTTACTGGATGCTAATTTCATGATCTCCTTGAATCCTCACAAACTTGCTCATAAGAGTACAGCAGGGGCTAATTTAGGGGTGGGAACAGAAGTAGGTAGGCACTCATGTTTGATGGCTTCTATTTTATTAGTCAAACAGAAGATGAAATAATGTATTTAAGGCGGGACCTTGATCTCATTATTTTCTTGCCTTCTCTTTCCTTCTTCCTTTGGCCATTCTAAACTGTCAGTTCCTTAAATGGGCCTCATGTCTTTGGAACTTCCAACATCCTGTGCTTGCTGCCTAGAATACTGGAACCTAACTTACCACGATTTCAGAAAGTCTTTCTGATAAGGGAAGTGTTCTCTAGCTTCCTTTCTGGCATTTGCCACTCTGAAATTATCTCATGTTTTTCTTCTTTATTAGAACTAGCCACATGGAAGCAATGACTGCACTGGTCTTATACCCCACTGGAGTCCTAGACCCTAACAGGTGATAGGCACTCAAATGATTACCTGCTGAATAAATGCTGGGGTAGAAGGACTTGAAGGAAAATGGCAACTTTGCTCAGGGTTTGTAAGGTTTCACTCACTCATCAGCCATCCGTGCTACCTGCATGAAGCTGTCCCCATTACCCATATTCACCCCCAGAAACATCTGCTGGTCAAGTGTTAGGCTCTGGGAATGGAACAGTCTAGCAATGTTTGCTTCCATGGAGCTTCCATCTAGGTACTCTCACCTGTCTATCACCTGAGACATCATCCCTCTTGGGATGTCATTTTCTAGCTCATTATAGTTAAGAGATGAAATTTACCTATGTTCCTTTCACACCTAACAGAAAGGGCACGGGGGTGTAACTATTAGTGATGCTTCCAAATGACAGCAGGAGAGAGGACTGTGAACAACGGAGGCAGAGAAAGGTAAATTTGGAAAAGTTAGTAAAAGTACTAAAATGACTCATTTAATTAGTCTTTGTTAAAATACCATTTATGAAAATGAATACAGGAACTATTCACCTTCTAGGGTGAAGAACACTGGTCAAAATGATTGATATATACTTTCTTATACTCTATTTAATAATTCTTATGTTGAGAAAATTTAAAACTGGATTAAGAAAAAAGTGGAGGCTGTAGGCACATTTTCACCTAGCAACGAGCAAGCCAACTGACCTCTGAAATGGGATTTCTCTGATGTGGCCTAAAGCTGGTAGCTTCATATAGCTCAGTATTTACTTGTCCTTCCCTAGGTACTAAGGAAATTTAAGTATCTTGTTTTATTTGTGGGGGTGGGGCAAAAAGCTGCTCTGTTTACTTCGCAGTGCTACGAATACCAAGAGACCCTGGTCATGACATCTATACAAGTAACGGTTACTGGCTTAAGCCAAATTCTAGTTTGAATTCAACAATTTGCAACCATCCTCAAAGGAGACATCTTCCTCTGAAGAACTGTGATTAACTTTCTTCAACCTCTTTATTTGTACCCTTTCTCTCCAACCGGTCCCCACCCAGCGCCAGTTACTACCATAGTTCAGTACTTTCAATAGTCGCTCCCAGAGTATCCGCTCATCCAGTCCTGCCACCCTCCACATCCATCTTCAGAAAACCTTAAAAAAGCTAACCAAAATGTCTATCATTGTCACCAACCGAGAGGAATTTCTTTAATCCTGGGAACATGCTGTGCCTCCTTGCCTTTACAGCCATAATCGTCCGCAGATCTGATACTTCTTTCCCAAGTCTTGCTTCTCGGGAACTCTTGAATCAACCCACTTCTGTGAGGGCTTCAATTTGCCTTCTCCCCTGCAAGAGCTAACCCTTCGACTTTTTGCTATGTTTAGCAGCCATTATAAAACTCTTTGCCCTTAGGCGGTCCTTAAAATACTTCCTCAGGTGATGGGAACAGGTCAATTTTATAGAAAAGGAATGAAAGCCCAGAATAAGTGATTTGCTCAGAGTCCAGATCCTCACTAGGATGGTTATTTCTCATTAGCAATCAGTAATACTCACGTAATTGTTGTTCCCCGTCCTAGAGTGTTTCCTCTTGGGTCAGCAATTACAGAAAATTCATTGGAGTCAGACTCCCAGATGTGCTGGGTATCGTTGTTGTGTTTTGATGTGACAATAACCTTATCTGCTACAAGGAAGGCAGAATAGAAACCGACACCAAACTGGCCTATCAATTCAGAAGTTGACTGGCCATCTTCTTGTGCCTCAGTCATTTTGTTTAAAAACTCGCTTGTTCCAGACTTGGCTATGGTACCAAGGTTTTTAACCAGCTCTTCCCGGGTCATTCCTACACCAGTGTCTGTGACATGTAGCAGATTCTTCTCCTTGTCACACTGAAAGCAAGACAAGAACAGGACAGTTTTATTTGCTTAATACTCACAGTATGGTAAGTAAATACTGGGCTATATATTCAGAAACTACTGGCTTTGGGCCACCTCAATTCCAATACAGAAAACTAAACTGGGTAATTTTTCTCCACTGGGTATTTTATGGCCTTTTCATAAAATGTGCACCCTACATGCAAGCATCTTTCTTTATAGAGAATAACCTTAAATTTAGTGTATTTGAGAAAGTATCAATGTAAAGAAGACAGAGACTGGTTTAAATTTCAAAGGGCAGAAGATAGAACTAAACAAACAAGTTATTTTTGAAAAAAAAAATTTAAGAAAAATAGAATTTTACATTGTGACTATTTCTTTCACAGAAAATAAAAAGGTTCAAAACTTGAATGACTAATATTAGATTCTATGGTGATCAATGTTCTTCACGAAATACTCCCAGCTCTGTCTTCCGGAAACATAGAAGGAATATGCTTCCTTCATTTTTTGTTATTAAGGCCATGTGACCAGTTCTGGCCAATGATCTGCAAGTGGGAGTCAAGAATGTAGCTTTCAGATTAGAGCCTTTATGGGATGGGAGACCCTCCAAGCTCTCTGTACCATGGCAACAAGCTATACTCCAGATGGTGGCTACTCAATCAACCTGTGTCTAGGAGTGAAGATGATACAAAACAAAGGCCACAGTGGCCTGTGGTTGATGAGTTAATCCAGGGGTTAGCAAACTTTTTCTGAAAAAGGGCCAGAGAGTAAATATTTTAGGCACGTGGGCCACACAGTCTCTGTTACAACTATTCAAACCCACTGTGTAGCACAAAGGCAGTCATAGCTAACACGTAAGGGCGAAACCCCAATTTAAGTCCCTGGGTTTGGGGGGTTATCTGTTACTGCAGCATAACCTGGCCTATCTTAACTGATTCAGATTCCCTATACCTATGGACTCTTTTTTTGCTTTAGAAGAAAAGGTTTAAAGTTTTAAGCTTACCTTAATTTTGACAGTTAGTTCCTCATTTCCAGCAAGAGCATTTTCATCAGTCAGTGATATTAACCTTATCTTATCTAAAGCGTCAGAAGCATTTGAAATCAGTTCTCTTAAGAAAATCTAAATGGAAGCCAGATTTAACACATACTTTGATTACTCTCAAGATATATAAAACAGCAAATTTAAAGTCAAACTCATGTACAGAAGTGGTTCTACTCTCTTGGTAAAAGGAGGTAGAGCTCTTTACACATAAGAATGTAACAACGTAAGGAATACCCAAACTGGTAAGATTAGTAACACTCTAGTCTCATACTAGTGATCTTTATGTATGTAACAAACAGGCCTTGGTTTGTGTGGCTGCCCTCAACCCTGTTTAGCAGACTATGAACATATTTGGAGGAGAAAGGACAACAAGAAAAGGTCCAACCACCACCCCCCACAAGTATCTAGCAGTAATTTTTATATATACTGGGTATTTAAACTGTGCTAATAACTACTAACTTGGAGTTACTACCTAAGTATATTTATTATAAAGGTAAAGAAGTATACTACTGCACAGAGAGAAAATAGTATTATCCCAACTACATTGCTGCTTACCTCTTTATTTTTATACAATGAGTTGATGATAAGTTTCATCATTCTATTAACTTCAGCTTGGAAGGCAAATTTTTCTGACTTCTCTCTAAGTTCTCTTATTTGGGATGCATTTAATCCATCCAACTGAATAGCTTCTTCCTCTCTAAGGAAAAAAATGTTGATAAACAACTATTGCATTACTTACTTAGTTCCCCCTCAAAACACGGGATTCTGTGATGCAAGCACAGTGGTCTCAGAGGATGGTCTTAAGGGTTAAAAGGGCAAAAGGGAAGCCTATTATAAAATATTACCAATCCACTATTTCTATTATTTTACCACAGTAAAATTGTATCACCTTAGCACTGAGTTGTAATACTCAGTTCTTAAAACAGTCAGAAAAATGAACATGACTTTCCTCTACAAAAAATAAAAAGGAAGGTCATACTTCTATGTTCCCTCGCATGTGGGGCTGCCTCTTTGCCTGGGAAGCTTTGGCCTCTAAGGCTCTACAAAACTGTCAATGAAGTCCCAGGGGGCCAACTTTGAAAACACTACTCAACTGAGAGAAATCTTTTTTAAATTATGAAGTTTAGGGGCACTTGGATGGTTGAGTCAGTAGAACACGCAACTCTTGATCTGGGGGTCAGGAGTTCACACCCCACAGTGGGGGCAGAGGTTAAAACAAAACTAAGTTTACACACTTACTGCATATAAAACCAATGGGTCTTCCCAAAGTCACAGAGCTTATATTCTGCAATCTAGTTATCCGAATAGTTTTCAAAAGAAATTCATCCCATTCTGACCAGTCATTCTAGGGGCAAGTTAGGAGATACTTAGGGATGACCATGCGTCATCGCCCTAACATTTTCTTTGATCGTTTCTTAGGTATTCAAATTTGGGGTGTTACATGCCATCTAGACAGCTGAAGAAAAGATAACAAGCGATTATATTCCAGTGTTCATAAGGGCTAATGTGTTTCAAAAGAACACAAACCTCTGTACTACTTCATCATCTGTCCTTGAACCTTCTCTACTTTTACCCAGATCCTCTTCCACTGTACCATCCACATCGACTTCATCGTCAGCTCGGACCGACCCTGAAAGATTTCACACCAGAAAACTCTTAAACCATGGTTGCTTCGTGTACTTCTCAGAAGAAATAAAAATCAAACAGGACAAGAGTAGGGGTTGCAAAATTCAGGGGTAAATATGGGAGGTGGGGTCGGAGGAATGGATCCACAGTGTAAAGACCCACTGTAAACCCAACTTGGTATATTTAAGTTCAGATCCTGAGTCCTCCAGGAGATTCTGAAACACGGAGGCTGCCATCACGACTGAAGAGCGGCCCTCGGCCCTGGGATGCTTTATAAATAAAGTTTGGCAGACTTGAGACCAGGTCCCTTCCACATTCACACGTGTTGCGTGCAGGCCGAGGCAAGGCCTCCGAACCGACCATGCCAAAACTTAGACCTGCAACACCGCAGGTCAAACTACCAATAGAATTTGTGCAACCCCTGCGAGAGGAACCGAAATCGGGCCCAACTGAGCGAGGGAAGAGATGAGAGAACCTCGAGCAAAAGTGAAGCGAACACGCTGACACCGCCTTTCTTGTGACTCAGAGCCCCACAGTCCCCAGTCCAGCACCTAAGAAAGGAAACCCGCGTTCTGACTCGCAGACTGGGTGCGGGGGTCCCCAAGCTCAGAGGGCCAAACGCTCCTGCGTCGGGCAAAAACCCTCCGGAAGGGGCACCCGCAAGTCTCCCAGGGGACCAAGAGCCCGAGAGGCGCCCCACCCCAACTTGCTCGAGACCTCTAAGCAGAATACTAGGAGATGAGCACGAGAGTTCAGTGCTCTCGGTCCTCGCTTTTCCCTTCCACAGAGGAGAGTGCGCGAACTCCCCTGAGCCTCTTTCGAGGAAAGGCGATGAATTCCCCTGGGCCCAACGGAGGCCCCGTAATCCCCCTCCTAGGCTCAACGCCCCCAGAACCTTCGAGAAGAAGCCGCGCTTGAGGAATGGGGGGGGGATCCGGGGGTGCCCGCTCCTCTGGGATCACTCACCGAAGGTCAGCAGGACGCAGGAGAGGCCCAGCACCCACAGGGCCCTCATGGCGCGCGGCCGGTGAGAGTCTCAAGTCCCTTTAGATCGCAGGAGCCGCCTCCACCCCCCACCACGGGGCTCAGATCCTCACACCACTAGCCGCGCGGTCCGCCCACTACCCCCAAACAGGTCGGGCCGCTTTTCACCCCAGCCTCTCGCGGGCGGGGGACGGGAAACACGAATCCACCAATGGTGCCGCACCACGCACCCCCTCTACCCAATGGGGACTCGTGGGGGGGACAGCAGTGTACCAATCAGAGCTGTCCAGGTGCGGTGCCCGATGCCCGAAGCGTGGCTCCCTCCGATTGGTCAGCCGTAGTCTCTCTTCTCCAATCAAATGACTCCGCGGGCCCTCCCCCGG